>NC_143038.1:63272500-63572500 GCF_057628025.1 Oncorhynchus mykiss
AGGACCATTCTGGAAGAAAACCTGATGGAGTCTGCAAAAGACCTGAGACTGGGACGGAGATTTGTCTTCCAACAAGACAATGATCCAAAACATAAAGCAAAATCTACAATGGAATGGTTCAAAAATAAACATATCCAGGTGTTAGAATGGCCAAGTCAAAGTCTAGACCTGAATCCAATCGAGAATCTGTGGAAAGAACTGAAAACTGCTGTTCACAAATGCTCTCCATCCAACCTCACTGAGCTCGAGCTGTTTTGCAAGGAAGAATGGGAAAAAATGTCAGTCTCTCGATGTGCAAAACTGATAGAGACATACCCCAAGTGACTTACAGCTGTAATCGCAGCAAAAGGTGGCGCTACAAAGTATTAATTTAAGGGGGCTGAATAATTTTGCACGCCCAATTTTTCATTTTTTAATTTGTTAAAAAAGTTTGAAATATCCAATAAATGTCGTTCCACTTCATGATTGTGTCCCACTTGTTGTTGATTCTTCACAAAAAAATACAGTTTTATATCTTTATGTTTGAAGCCTGAAATGTGGCAAAAGGTCGCAAAGTTCAAGGGGGCCGAATACTTTCGCAAGGCACTGTATATATATATATATGTATATGTATGTATATGAATATATGTGTATGTATGTATATGTATGTATGTGTATATGTATGTATATATGTGTATATTATATATATATATGTGTATATGAATATATGTATATATCTGTGTATATGTATGTATATTTGTGTGTGTGTATGTATGTATGTATATGTATGTATGTATATATGTGTATGTATATATATGTATATATATATATGTGTATATGTGTATATATATATGTATGTATGCACATGTATGTATGTATGTGTGTATATATATATATATATATATATATATATTATATTTTAATCCATTTATTAATGGAATATCAACATAGGCCCATTATCAGCAACCATCACTCCTGTGTTCCAATGGCCCAACCCATAATATACCTAGATTAATTAATTTATTGGACAATTAATTCGATATTTTGCACTGATTATTGGCCTATATTGTACTTTTTCTAAACGAATGTACAATCTAATTTTGTGTTTATGCGAGCGTTGCTGCAGAGCGTGGGGTTTCCCATAGTTTATTGCAGGGTTACCGCGCCCATCTCGCGGTTTGATTGCCGGGTGAAGTAGTGACTGAGTAGTACCGAGAAAGAGTTTAGGGCGGCCAAAGGGGAAGTTGCTTCTTAATGAAATATACATCGGGAACAGACAGTAGTGAAATTGATTATTGAGATTGTCAATAAGCCTACTTGCACTTTGCAGCAGGGATCTGTGTCCCGTCATCAGCAGGGAGTGGTGTGATTTTTACCCCCCCCCCCGGTTGGTCCAGGTTGTTGAAAAAGCTTACTGGCCAGCCTGGTTACGTTTGGGAAGGGTTGCTCCTCTGAAAGCTAGCTAGTTTGTAAACTAGCTGTTCGTTGATGCGTGGATTGGAGGAATAACTACACTGTTACCTTTTCCAGTCAATGCTAAATAAACAAGCCAACGCCAACTGAGAAAAAGGTAGGATGGTCACGGTGCAATGTCGCACATTTGGAAAACAAAATGCTAGTGTAATTGTTGGCCGATTTGGTAACGTTAGATTAGCTAGTTTACGTTACTGTCCGGGTGGGTTAACGTTAGCATAGCCAATTTTAACTGCTTTCCAGCTGCTGCAGACTAGTTCTAATGTTAGATAACTAACTCGGCTGGCTATATCGATCCTAATTTCAGCATGTATATTGAAATACTCGTATGTATTGTTAACGTACCTACCTAACTATATATCCAGCCTGATTTTGCAAGGGACGGGTTGGACCCTGTCCAATTCATGAGAAGTGGACAGCAAACACTTTCTTGGACAAGTCATTAACCAACTAACGTCAGCTAGCTAATTTGGTTAGGTACCCAAATAGCTGAGGTAGACCGCTGCGTTAACTAGTTAGCTACCAGCAATGTTGTCCAGCTAGCTTAATTTTTTTCCATCAAAAATATTAACCGTGCCTCAATACCCCTTTAATTTAAACTGCATTTCAAAACAACCATATTTAACTTGTTTATTAAAAGCGGACTTGTTAGCTGGGTAGCTAACATCCTGGAGATGGACGACTGTGGCCTAAAATGCAAGCGGTAACTAGCTAACGTTAGTTATCTGACTTGTCCATTGCTAGCAATTTATCTTGGGCACTATTCATAATGGGATGTGTTTAAAATAAGTTGAGGCATGGTTAGATATGCCGTTTTGGTAGTCAAGTATGATCACTTTTGCCAATCTACCACCTAGATAGCCATAGTTATAAATTCAGTTAACGTTAGCTAGTTAACTAGATGTCTGTTAAACACTAACGTTAGCTAGTTTGCTAACTAAAGTTAGCTGGATTGATGTTAAATAGCACAAACGTTAGCTAACTGCTAGCTGGTAAATAAACAATTTGTACCATTTAAATATTCTCCACCTTAACGGTAGCACAATTGCTTTACTTGGCTCTTGTGGTTTACATCAAATTAAACGGCTACTGCTGGCTTTAACGACATGGCTACTTCTAGTTAAGTAGGTAATTAATTGGATTTTCTTCGCCAACACTAGCCAGCTAACTCCTTAGCTAGTTGCTGGAGTAATTTAGCACACGTCTAGCACGGGGGCGAAACGATAGGAATGCTGGATCAGTGTGTTATATTCCCTTTGGGTGGGACTTTTCTGTTTGTCTGCACCCTGTTTCTGATAATCCCCGACGTCCGTTGTCGGAGAGTGAAGTTGGGCTGTTGTCTAGTAGCTAGTATTGAGGTCACTGCTATTGAGCAGGGTTATTTGGTTAGAAATCGTTGAGGCATACATTCTGATAATGGAAATTGAAATATAACATCTCGGTCTTTTCGCATGTTGTATTAAATACTGGGATTGCACATTTATTTTCACACGTGACATAGCATGAAAGTAAATCAATATACGTGTCTAGTTAGCTTCGATTCTTCAACCCTAGTAGCTAGGCCTATAAACAGCGGCAGCGAACAAGATGGCGTTTGCTGCCTCAGTCTCATGTTTCCATCGATGCAAGACACTAATTAGCATGCCATCGGTTGAGGCTTCATATGTGATCAGTGTAACTGTAGTAGTGGTAGCTACCCCAACTTCTTTAACATCAACTTTCAAGCCAGCTAATTTGCTTTTCTCTGTAAATGACAGACATCTGAAAGAGATGAGCGGGGGAGTTCTTGCATTTGCAGCATTGTAAGTTATCTACAATGAGCCTGAATTGTTCAAACAAATATTGTAGCCTCATCTGAATACCAACGGAGAGTGATTCATCAGTTTATTTGCAGGTGACATTCAAATTGGATGCAAATAGTGCTAATGGATTGCAAGCAAATTATTTGTACCACTATATTTGAGCACAACAATGTTTCCCGCTGCAGTCAAATTACACCAGGACAGGAGTGTTTCAAGCTTAATATCCAACCTGGTCTCAGCATTTTGTATAATTCTGTACGTAAATCAGAGACACTCATTTAATATATGTTTCGTACGGTATGTATAATTTGTGGATGTCCCTCACACATTTCATATATGTTCTAATTTACAGTTAATATATGCTACGAATTTTCAAAAAGTAATAGGTGGCTAACGTTAGCTAGGCGTTAAGTCTAGCAGTAACGGAAAGGGTTAACAACGTTGTAGTCCCCAATGTCTGTAAGGCTACTTGTTGTAAGTATGTTGTCGTAGAGACTAATGCCAGTGTGAATTTTACTGCAGGGTGTTGTTTTGACTGTGGTACACACAATTACATGAATTGTTGTATGACAAACTATTAATTATACCCCCATCCACCCTCTCAGCCCGATATGTTTGTTTAAGCATTAGTCCATTTTGATGAAAGGACCACATTGGTTACTATCTTGTGGCAGTGAGAGAATTAGAGATTCTCCTGTACTTTTGTCTACTTGGCTTTCAACCGTGGCTTAACCGTGGCTTTCAAACTAGGGTTTTTGTGGTTAATTGAGGTAAAACAGTAATTCTGCTCATAGATTATGCATGTATAAACGGGAGGTAAAAAAAAAAAAATAGTAGTCGCCAATGTCTTTAAGGCTACTTGTAAGCATGTTGTCGTAGAGACTAATCAGACATGCTTTTTTCAGAGTGGAAAACTGATTTCTGACTCCGGTGTGAGCTTTTGCCAGCTGTTTTCCTGTTAGTGGGCATAGATTGGATTAAATATTTACTGTCTGGATTTGAGCTTTTAGGATTACAGGCTTGGTCAGTGATAGTGCTGGTTATGGTCTTTTCTGTGATCCAGCTTTAGCCATATGACATTTGTTGCACTGATATAATAGCATCAAGCTTTCTACAATGCAGGCCTACATTTTGTGCTCTTTTAGTGTTTTATTATGCAATAGCGGAGGTGTATGAAGATGGCGGGGCCCCATGCATTTACCACAAATTCCTTGATTTGTTAAATTTGCCATATTTGTTCATTGCTCTCCGCTATACTTCTTTTGTATGGTCATTGGTAGGGCTGTGGTGGACATGACATTTTGTCAGCCAGGTGTTGTCGTGTAAAAGACTGCCGGTCTCATGGTAATTTGCCGTTAATTAACATAAACACGTTTAGCAAGCCACTATTGCGCGCCTTTGAAACATCTACATGTCTAATGAATCAGTTGAATTTACACCATCATAAATCAATGTATTTATTTTAGTCAGGTCTAAACAAACATGATGTGAAGAAAATGTATTTCAGAAGAACAGCATGTGTTGGCCTACAGCTTATCTGGCAGTGTGCCATGCATAGGCTTGTTTATTTAGCAGACAAGATATTCTTAAATCCTGTGCCATTATTTTATAGTAAGACTAATATAATTGAACTTAGCTGAATAAAATAGAAAGGATATTTTTCCCATTCAGGAGCATTTTGAGTGTAAAAGTGATCATTTTTAAACAGGTTCTATACGCTAGATTTAGAGTAACTTGACAACTTTAGTTGTGAATAATAAACATTTAGGATGCCTTGAATATCAAAAGATGTATGGGCTGCATGATGAAACTATAGGCTATTGATGATTTGAGAAAGTTGCAAAAAAGCTTGCGGTCTGTTCCTTGCCTCAGGCTGCAAATGCTGTTCTCTCATCAAGTGATCATACTTTCACCCATCAAACTATTCTCAATTGAATCTTGTCTTTACTAATATTACTAGAATTGCACATTATCAAATGTGTGGAACAGGGTCAGGAGAAAAAAAGATGTCATCTGTATGTACTCGAATAGCGAATGTAGGACACTTTCTGCTGCTTCGTTTTTCACTCATGTTGGGTAGGCTATTCTGGTTATTTTATTCCACACATCAACCTCTGTTTGAGGAGCATGCAGGGTCTCTCCGCAGCACAGGTGATATTTATCCCGACCTCTGTGTACCGTGGGGTCTCCAACCCTGTACTTGAAGCTACACAGTGCTTAATTTGGGAAACCAAGTGAAATCTGTTTGGGATCATTGATAGTAATACTTTTTCACAATGAAACATATTTAATTAAACTGTTAATAGCACCTCTCTCTGCGTGCTCGAGAAAGGTATGAAGGGAGGAGATGGAAATGCACGGAGGCGAGATATTCAATATTCTGTACCTAAAGGTAATGTCAACCTATTAATTATGAAAATATAAAAATGCCCTATTACCAGGCTATTTGAAACCATATACAAAGTCACTAATTGTAGGCCAACTCTAAATTATTAAATTTATGCAAGACCAATTATGTACCCGTTTTAAAATAAAATAAATTATGTTGTGCATAATTATGCGGTAGACTGTGTTGTATAACGGCATAATCATTTTTAAAAAAAAAAAAAAAAAAATGTAAGCTTGTGTGTGCACATTAGGGACAATATATCGGTAAGCATATCGGAATCAGATGAGATTAGCTAAAAATGCCAGCATCCGGTCTATGTATAACGCCAATGTGCAAATCCGATGTCAAAGCTGACGTGCATACCTGTAACATAGGTAGATGTAATGATGCCACGAAAAATACAGAGCTACATGTGCAACACAGCATTCCTAACCTAGCCCACAATGTCTGCCGTGTGGATCTATTTTGAAGTTTCCAAGGAAGATAACAAAAAGGTCATATGCAAAGTTTGTGCTGCTATTATTTCCAGAGGGGAGAAAGTGAAATCTTTCAAAACCACAAACCTAATTACTGATTTGAAAATCACCCCCAGACGTTCACTGACTACTTAGAACTAAACCAGAAAAAAAACTAAGCGCGCACTTCCAACAACTTAAGTTCAAGTCGAGCAGTCATTTGAAATAGAATTTCAGCGAGACAACTCAAAGGCGAAATTCATTAATGCCAAGATAATGGAATTAATTGCCCGTGACAATCAACCGTTCTCTGTCGTGGATGACGTTGGCTTTTGCCGACTGGTCGAGCACCTCGAGCCCCGGTACACACTACCAAGTAAGTGCTATTTTTCAGATGTTGCCCTACCAGAGTTGCATAGTATTTTTGAAACTCACATCCGTGAGCTACTTACAATGGGCGTCACTGAGATTAGCTTCATGACTGACATTTGGACTAGCGATATCAGACCCATGAGCATGCTGAGTCATACAGCACAGTGGGTCAACAAGGATTTCGTACTGAGGAAAGCCGTATTACAAGCTCAAGAATGTGCTTGTTCTCATTTTTATTTTTTTAAAATGTATTTTTTTAACCTTTATTTTAACTAGGCAGGTCAGTTAAGAACAAATTCTTATTTTCAATGACGGCCTAGGAACAGTGGGTTAACTGCCTGTTCAGGGGCAGAACGACAGATTTGTACCTTGTCAGCTCGGGGATTTGAACTTGCAACCTTACCACTACAGCCATTTCAATGGCATTTGAGAACATGTTTGAAACTTGGAAAATCCCCAAGAACAATGTGTTAATGCACGTAACATGACAAAGGCTTTGGAAGAATGTGGAGTCGCCAGCAACTGGCTGTGAATTAAGGTGTTTTGGCCCAACGCAGCATATCTGACACAGTGGGAACAGGTAGGAAGATAGTGGGTCATTTTAAACACTCGCAGCTAGCATACATCCATCCGCCTGCAAGCAGTACAGGAGCAGCTTGGAGTGAAAATGAAAAGGCTTAAGCAATATGTTTCCACCAGATGGAACAGTACTGTTTACATGGAGAGCCTGCTGGAACTAAAACGAGTGCTTGGCGTGTACGCAGCTGACTGAGTTACCTGCAACAATCAGTACAAACCAGTGGACTCTCATTGACATGAACACACTCCTAGCTCCATTGAAACAACTGCGAAATAAGCTCATCAACTGCGTCTGCAGCAGGCCCTCTCATGGTATTGAAAAGACGGCTCAACAAAACTGCCGACACAGACGTGGGGTTCAAACTTGCGAAAGTACTCTAGTAGAGGCTGTGAACAAGTGATCCAGTGGCATTCTCTCTGAGCCTCTTTACTGTGTCACCACCATGCTTGATGCTAGGTACAAGGACTGCTACTTCAATGGTGACACGAAACAGGGTTTGTGAAATGTTAAACACAGCTGGACAAGATGGAAACGGACACAGACAGTGAAGCACCGGGGAAGAGGACCCATGACAGAAGAGGCCACAGACAGGCAGACAGCTGAAACTTCACTGCTTGACATGTATGCTGAAATCATGGTTGAGAATGAAATGACTAAACAAATTAACAATAAAACAGCACAGCAAGTAAGTGAATAGGTTTTGATTGTTTTACTGGTAATGGGACATATGTAGATAACTTTTTAGTCAGTGTGTCTCTGTTAGAGACTCTTTGTATTGTCATTTTCTGTTACTACATCGGCCAACATTAGCCAATGTTGATCTATTCCTAATGATCCTTTGGAATGCAAGAATAATGAAATATGTTACATTAAGTGTCTTGGTGCTTCCCTGTACTAGTATGGACAGTGAGTGCCTTTTCAGTGCAGCTTCACACATTGTAGATGAAAAAGTAATAACTCTTGTGACAAAGCCAAGCAGGTCCTCTTTGAAGAAAAACCTCCCCCAACTGTTACAATATGACTGCCTATTTACAATTTTTAACACAGCCATTTCGTCACTGGGAAAAGAATGGACCAATACCAATGGCTTTTCTGTTTATTCATAGATGGTATAGGTGATGATTTTCATTTAATTTGAAACAAATCAGTTTTGTTTTTATTTCTTAAATGAAAGACAAGATGTGTTGTAAATTTGCTCGCATTTTACTGGTCGAGTAAGTTGAGCACATTTTAAAAGTTTAAGTTGTGCAGTCTATGACCGCCTAGAGACAGTCATTTTTTTTCAAGCAGTTAAAGCTAAATTGATTAACTGCATTTTAGTTTCAACCAATATTTGTTTCAAAGCATTTTTAAGTTTCTCCATACAGTCAAGATTGGATAGTAAGAAGGGACACTGACAACTTCACCACCTTTGTAATGTGGGGCAGCTAAAATATTTCTGTGAATATCTGTTGAGTGATCAATTTTTCTAATTTACAAGTTATTAAACAATCAGTTCCTAACTGAACAAAATAACATGACACTTTGTTTCAGCTGTTTAACTGTACTAGAATGCTTAAAAGCTGCTAACTTTAAATATATGTTCATTAGTGTTACCAGCCTCAGAAATTGCAGCCCAAATAAATCTCAACATCAACTGTTCAGAGGAGATTGCGTGAATCAGGCCTTCATGGTCAAATTGCTGCAAAGAAACCACTACTAAAAGACACCAATAATAAGAAGAGACTTGCTTGGGCCAAGAAATACGACCAATGCACATTAGACTGGTGGAAATCTGTCCTTTTGGTCTGATGAGTCCAAATTGAGATGTTTGGTTCCAACCAGTGTGTCTTTGTGAGACGCAGAGTAGGTGAATGGATGCTCTCCACATGTGGTTCCCACCATGAAGTGAGGAGGAGGTTTGGTGTGGGGGTGTTTTGCTTGTGACACTGATTTATTTAGGGTTCTAGGCACATTTAACCAGCATGGCTACCACAGCATTCTGCAGCGATACGCCATCCCATCTGGATTGCACTTAGTGAGACTGTCCAGTTGAAAAACAAATTACAATGACCCAAAACACATCTCCGGGCTGTGTAAGGGCTATTTGACCAAGAAGGAGGGTGATGGAGTGCTGCATCAGATGACCTGGCCTCCACAATCACCTGACCTCAACCCAATTGAGATGGTTTGGGATGAGTTGGACCACAGAGTGAAGGAAAAGCAGCCAACAAGTGCTCCGCATATGTGGGAACTCCTTCAATACTGTTGGAAAGTCATTCCAGGTGAAGCTGGTTGAGAGAATGCCAAGAGTGTGCAAAGCTGTCATCAAGGCAAAGGGTTGCTACTTTGAAGAATTTCAAATAGAAAATATATTGATGTGTTAAACACTTTTTGGTTGCTACATGATTCCATGTGTTATTTCATAGTTTTGATGTCTTAACTCTTATTCTACGATGTAGAAAATACTAAAAATAAAGAAACCCTTGAATGAGTAGGTGTGTCCAAACTTTTGACTGGTACTAATATACACTGCTCAAAAAAATAAAGGGAACACTTAAACAACACACTGGAACTCCAAGTCAATCACACTTCTGTGGTGTGTCATTTTTGTGCATGAGAGGAGATTACCGTGACTCAATCGTCACTTAGAATGTCACTCATGACTGCCGGTGTGGCGGTGATAGTCACCGCAACAGCTCTAGCCATTAGTAGAGTATACATGATCCCAATTTTAGCTTCAAGACGGCAGCAATTTGGAAAACCAAACCATATCGTGTGCCGTAGTTTAAAAACACGATGGATGGTGCTTAAACATTTCTTCCATTTTTATTTTTTGTTGGAAAAGGCAATAGAAACATCTGAAATATGGAAAATGTATCAACGTAAAACTAAAATAATCCTGAACACTACTGATATCATGCTCTGAAAGGTGAATTTGTATGGCTGCATGGAAACAAACATTATGAAAACATTTATGTTGAGCAGCAGACTCCGGCTGCCCTCGAGACCTCAGCAGTCAGTAAGCCACACCTCCAGGCTATTTGTCACCACTCCCTGTTTATCATGCTGTCAGCTGATTCCGATCAGGCGCTTGGAGAAATGAGGGGCAGAAGAACTTCTTACAGTAAGGGATTATGGACAGACTCAGAGCATCTAGTTCACCCACATTGCAGAATTTGTTCTTTGTTTTCTTACCCTGAGGTAGTGTAGGGATGAACTGTGACTGAGTCCTATGTTTAGGTTTGAGCATCTTCTGAATTGTGCCTGCATTGACTCCAAGTAACTTACAACCAAGACTCAACATCGAACTCAATGAATTAGGTGTTTGAACAAATGCCAGTGCAGAATGTAGTTTTTAATTACATATCCTCTCCATGATTAATGTCATTCTATGTCCCACATTCGGATGCCACAGTAATAGTGTGTTATACGGAAGTCGAGTCCTAGTGTCTCCCTCCTGATTTTGTTACTCACCCCCCCCCCCCCTCCCCTCTGATCTTAAGGACGGATGTGGATGGCAAGTAGTCATGGAATTAACAGTGATATTTTTATCAGAGGACCTTGAGTGTGATTTGCTCAGTTTAGAGAAGATCCTCAGTCTAGCACTCAAACACTTTGACCGTACAGAGTGAAATACATGAAGGTGATGGGGTTAGCTAGGAGGAAGAACTGGGGCTAAAACCAAAGGTTTTGTTTATAGTCCTTATGTTTCATTCATATCCAAATGTGCTAATCCAGTCTTCTGCGAATGTGAGGTCAAGGCTGTTTCCTGTATTACTGGTACCTTTCACAATGCTGGTGTGTGGATAATCTCTCTGTTTTTCACAATAGAATGTTATCCTAGCAGTTAAGAGTAACTGAAAGGTCTCTGGTTAGAATCTGAGCCTACTATGTAAAAAAAAATATCTGCCCTTGAGCAAGGCATTTAAGCCCAATTGCTCTGCTAAATGACTAAAATGTTAAGTGTTTTGAAAATGACCTCTGTTTTCTCTGACCATGTTCTGTATTTGACTAATAGGAAGATCAGTGCTTTAGGCTACTGTTTGGGGTAAATTATGTGTTTAGGTTGCCCAGACGAGTGTGATCAGATAAGCCTGTATCGCTATAAATGGTTTAGATTATCACTTAGCACCGTTGGCTGATCTAGTGAGCATCAACCAGTGGATTGGGGTCAGCAGGATAACTGATTTTCAGATCATCAGTGAAATTGCAGGGCACCAAATTCAAAACAACAAATCTCATAATTAAAATTAAAAAGTATTTTACACAATTTTAAAGATACACTTCTCGTTAAACCAACCACCGTGTCCAATTTCAAAAAGGCTTTTCGGTGAAAGCAGAATTTTTATTTTATTTTTATTTGTACCTTTTTATTTAACTAGGCAAGAACAAGAACAAATTCTTATTTCCAATGACGGCCTAGGAACAGTGGGGGCAGAATGACAGATTTGTACCTTGTCAGCTCGGGGGTTTGAACTTGCAACCTACCGGTTACTAGTCCAACGCTCTAACCACTAGGCTACCCTGCCGCCCCAGAGAGTCAAAAGTCATAAATAGCATTATAAATCTTCACTTACCAGGACTCCCACTTCCACAAGAAATGTTTGTTTTGTTCGATTACGTCCATATTTATGTCCAAATACCTCCGTTTTGTTTGTGCGTTTAGTTCACTGTTCCAAAGGCACAATGCACGAGCTCAAAATCCAGACGAATGGTCTGGAAGGTCAAGAGTTCATTACAGTTTGTAGAAACATGTCAAACGATGTTTACAATCATTCCTTAGGGTCTTTTTTATAATAAATCTTCAATAATATTCCAACCGGACAATAGCGTATTCATTACAGAGGAAAAAGAAGGAACGGCGTGACCGCGCAGTAAACAACTGATTGGCCACCGCCTAGTCCACTTGTTGAAACCGCGTTTATTTGACACCCTTCCACAATAGAAGCCTCACAACTTTCTAAAGACTTGACATCTGCTGGAAGCCTTGGGAAGTGCAATCTGGCCCCATAGACGCAGCATATTGGATCTTCGTCGGAACTCTTCTTTGAAGATGGCAATGTCCATCTATGCAATCACTTAAATGAAACTACAAACCTCAGATTTCCCACTTCAGGTTTTCGGCTGCCATATGAGTTCTGTTATACTCACAGACATCATTCAAACAGTTTCAGAAACTTCAGTGTTTTCTATCCAATACTACTAATAATATGCATATATTAGAATCTGGGACAGAGTAGCAGGCAGTTTACTCTGTGCACCTTATTCATCCAAGCTACTCAATACTGCCCCCCTGTCACCAAGAAGTTAAGTGTGTCTCAGGATTATGTCAATGACAATGAGGTGAGAAGATAGGACTGTGAGTCAGTAGCAGAGTTGTGAGGGCAGGAGAGGCGCTCTAATGTAGGATATGAGTGTATGGGCCTGCTGCACTGGCCAAGCCAACAGAAGTACTGTTATGTAGGCTATGAGAGTGTAGGCCTGCACCAGCCAAAGCAACGGTGTTACAGCCTACTTTCCCTTCCGATGCAATTTGTCGTTTAATGACTGCAAAACGTTTCCCTGTGGAAGGAAAGTAGTTACTAGTTCAGAAAATCAGTTTTCTGGTTGAGAGAGTTCTTTGAAGAGGACAATGTCCATCTATGCAAATGTGTCATTAGCCTATTTCTTTACCAAAGACTTGCACCTCAATCAGACCGACAGCATCATTGTATGTTGGTATATTAAAGTACATTCATTTCCAATGGAATTCTGCATTTGCCTTGCACCATTGCAGTTGTGTTTTGTGTGGTGCATACATTGGATTTATCCAACGCATGTGTCAAATTGTATGTGTAAATTTGACAAATAGAAGCAAAAGGTGAATGTTTTGTTGCACAAATTTCCACTTAAATGTTGGATTACATACAGTGCATTCGGAACGTAATCAGACCCCTTGATTTCTTTCCACATTTTGTTACGTTACAGCCTTATTCTAAAATGAATTGTTCCCCATAATTATCCATAATGACAAAGCAGAAACCGGTTCTACATTTTTACAAATGTATTTATTTTAAACGTAACATTTTACATAAGTATTCAGACCCTTTACTCAGTACTTTGTGTCTCGAGTCTTTACCGCCTACAAACTTGGCATACCTGTATTTGGGTTGTTTCTCCTATTCTTCTCTACAGATCCTCTCAAGCTCCATCAGGTTGTTTGGGGAGTGTCGCTGCACAGGTATTTTCAGGTCTCTCCAGAGATGTTCGATCGGGTTCAAGTCCGGGCTCTGGCTGGGCCACTCAAGGACATTCAGACACTTGTCCCGAAGCCATTCCTGCGTTGTCTTGGCTGTCTGCTTAGGGTCGTTGTGCTGTTGGAAGGTGAACCTTCGCCCCAGTCTGAGGTTCTGAGCGCTCTGGAGCAGGTTTTTATCAAGGATCTCTCTATACTTTGCTCGGTTCATCTTTCCCTCGATCCTGACTAGTCTCCCAGTCCCTACTGCTGAAAAACATCCCCACAGCACGATGCTGCCGCCACCATGTTTCACCGTAGGGATGGCATTGGCCAGGTGATGAGCGGTGCCTGATTTCCTCCAGACGTGACACTTAGCATTCAGGCCAAAGAGTTCAATCTTGGTTTCATCAGACCAGGGAATCTTGTTTCTTATGGTCAGAGTCCTTAAGTTCCTTTTGGCAAACTCCAAGCGGGCTGTCGTGCATTTTATGTAGGAGTGGCTTCCGTCTGGCCACTCTACCATAAAGGCCTGATTGGTGGAGTGCTGCAGAGATGGTTGTCCTTCTGGAAGGTTCTCCCATCTCCACAGAGGAGCTTTGTCTGAGTGACCATCGTTTCTTGGTCACCTCCTTGACCAAGGCCCTTCTCCCCCGTTTGGCTGGGCAGCCAGCTTCAGGAAGAGTCTTGGTGGTTCCAAACTTCATTCATTTAAGAATGATGGAAGCCACTGTGTTCTTGAGGACCTTCAATGCTGCAAATATTTTCGGTACCCTTCCCCAGGTCTGTGCCTTGACACAATCCTGCCTTGGAGCCCTACGGACAATTCCTTCGACCTCGAGGCTTGGTTTTTGTCCTGTGTCTTTCCCAATCATGTCCAATAAATTGAAATTATCACAGGTGGACTCCAATCTAGTTTTAGAAACGTCTCAAGAATGATGAATGGGAACAGGCTGCGTTAGAGCTCAATTTCAATTCTCATAGCAAAGGGTCTGAATACTTTTTTTCTTCCCCCGGTTTTTATTTTTAATACATTTGTAAACATTTCAAAACCTGTTTTCGCTTTGTCATTATGGGTAGGGTATTGTGTGTGTGTGTGTGTGTGTGTGTGTGTGTGTGTGTGAGTAGATTGAGTTTTATTCAATCCATTATAGAATAAGCCTGTTATGTGGAAAAAGTCTAAATACTTCCCGAATGCACTGTACATAATGAGAGAAGTTTGACTGCAGAATTGATTACGCTGTATTGATGTAATGGCGCTGTCGTTCTGATCGAGGTGTTAGGCCTATCCACGAATGACAGGTGATTTTATGTATCGTATGTTTTGTTTTCTGGAACAAACAGCCTTTTGTGACAGAACATCATCTAGCTTTGTTTGTCTAAATGATGCCATTTCAATGCTTTCACAGCTCAACGAGGGGAAAACATGATCAGTTGGTTACATAATGTGTATGAGTGACAAGCGATCTGGTGACATATTCCATCGCATTTTCAACTCTACTGATGGTTTTGGGAAAAATTTAAATTGCGTTATATTGAGAATGTGCCCACTCTGGTCTTGGCACATGCACTTTAGTCAACAGCTGGCAGGTACAGTGTGGGTAGGATAGCCTACATGATGACATTATGGACAAAATAGATACATTTTTCAAAAGGTAGCCACGCATTGATGTCTCCAGAATAAGACCCTCAATATTTATTGGACAGGAACATCATACCCCGATTGCACTTTCAACACCCTGTGAATTTCATAATTTATTTCATCTGTAGCCTAATAAAACGGCATTCTTTCCTGAGTCGTAGTGGGGGGACCATACGGTAGTGGGGCGTGACTCCCAAGTTTACTTCGATTTGATGGTTATTATATCAATATTTGTGCATAAAGGCATTTCATCGCCATTTCTCTCATAATTAATTTTATCGACAATTAAGGATCCCACCTTGACTAGCGTAACATTTGTCTACAATGTTTACCAACATTTGCTGTTTTCACCAGGCCTGTCGTGAATTAATTTTTTTGCCGATGTACTTTATTCGCATAAAAAGGTTTGCTGGAAACATGATTACTGAGACTCTTCTTTCTTCCTCTTTCAGATTAACAACTGTCCCAGCAGCTGGAGCGAGACAGACCTACTAGCAGGGCAAAATGAGTGAACTGGACCAGTTACGCCAGGAGGCTGAGCAGCTCAAAAACCAGATCAGAGTGAGTGTTTATCCCTCCATCTACCGTCAATGGGCAGGAGCAATTGTTTAAAACATACAGAAATGGCATATTTCAGAAATAATTGAATTGTCTCTGCGCTCATAATCAAGTCTCAACAGTGTCATAACAAAGCTACATAATCTTCTGACAGTGTTTGGTTGTTAAATTTGTGTGATGGTTTAATTGTCTTACTTTTGCAGGATGCCAGGAAAGCATGTGCAGATGCCACGCTATCACAGGTAAAAGTTTAGTTTTGGTTTTTGCGTCTTGTACTTTCGGTTTTGTACTGCAGCTTCAAACAGAGAAAAATACAATATTTTTGGTTATGGAAAATATATTTAACAATGGTTTATATGGTGCAATGATGCTTGCTTGCTTGTTTTGTCAAACCGAAATTAGGCAAACTTACAATTTTAACAACCATAAAATTGTGGAGTGATTTCTGCATAGTACATCTTTAACTAGGGATATGCAAAACATTCAATGCAATCTGCTATTGATGGCTTTATGTAACTGTGTTTGTGTGTTTTGCAGATCACAGCCAATATTGATCCTGTTGGCCGTATTCAGATGCGCACAAGAAGAACACTGAGGGGGCATTTGGCTAAGATCTATGCCATGCATTGGGGCACTGATTCCAGGTAAACCCAAGTGTAATTTTTATAGTGTCTTTCACAAGCTAGGAAGGTAATTTCCATTTGTTGTTCTGTACTACAAAAAAAACAGCTTGCTTGCTTTTTGGAGTTTTTGCAATGACAAATAGTTGAATGATTCCAGTTGTCAAATATAAAAGTTGGCATGGTATATAATTGTATAACCCTTGGCATGAATTGGATATTATGTACTGCTCAAAAAAATAAAGGAACACTAAATTAACACATCCTAGATCTGAATGAATGAAATATTCTTATGAAATACTTTTTTCTTTACATAGTTGAATGTGCTGACAACAAAATCACACAAAAATGATCAATGGAAATCAAATTTATCAACCCATGGTGGTCTGGATTTGGAGTCACACTCTAAAGTGGAAAACCACACTACAGGCTGATCCAACTTTGATGTAATGTCCTTAAAACAAGTCAAAATGAGGCTCAGTAGTGTGTAGCCTCCACGTGCCTGTATGACCTCCCTACAACGCCTGGGCATGCTCCTGATGAGGTGGCGGATGGTCTCCTGAGGGATCTCCTCCCAGACCTGGACAAAAGCATCCACCAACTCCTGGACAGTCTGTGGTGCAACGTGGCGTTGGTGGCTGGAGCGAGACATGATGTCCCAGATGTGCTCAATTGGATTCAGGTCTGGGGAACGGGCGGGCCAGTCCATAGCATCAATGCCTTCCTCTTGCAGGAACTGCTGACACACTCCAGCCACATGAGGTCTAGCATTGTCTTGCAGTAGGAGGAACCAAGGGCCAACCACACCAGCATATGATCTCACAAGGGGTCTGAGGATCTCATCTCGGTACCTAATGGCAGTCCGGCTACCTCTGGCGAGCACATGGAGGGCTGTGCGGCCCCCCAAACAAATGCCACCCCACACCATGACTGACCCACCGCCAAACCGGTCATGCTGGAGGATGTTGCAGGCAGCAGAACGTTCTCCATGGCGTCTCCAGACTGTCACGTCTGTCACGTGCTCAGTGTGAACCTGCTTTCATCTGTGAAGAGCACAGGGCGCCAGTGGCGAATTTGCCAATCTTGGTGTTCTCTGGCAAATGCCAAACGTCCTGCACGGTGTTGGGCTGTAAGCACAACTCCCACCTGTGGACGTCGGACCCTCATACCACCCTCATGGAGTCTGTTTCTGACCGTTTGAGCAGACGCATGCACATTTGTGGCCTGCTGAAGGTCATTTTGCAGGGCTCTGGCAGTGCTCCTCCTTGCGGTCCTGCTGCTGGGTTGTTGCCCTTCTACGGCCTCCTCCACGTCTCCTGATGTACTGGCCTGTCTCCTGGTAGCGCCTCCATGCTCTGGACACTATGCTGACAGACACAGCAAACCTTCTTGCCACATCTAACATTGATGTGCCATCGTGGATGAGCTGCACTACCTGAGCCAGTTGTGTGGGTTGTAGACTCCGTCTCATGCTACCACTAGAGTGAAAGCACCGCCAGCATTCAAACGTGACCAAAACATCAGCCAGGAAGCATAGGGACTGAAGTGGTCTGTGGTCCCCACCTGCAGAACCACTCCTTTATTGGGGGGTGTCTTGTTAAATGCCTATAATTTCCACCTGTTGTCTACTCCATTTGCACAACAGCATGTGAAATTTATTGTCAATCAGTGTTGCTTCCTAAGGGGACAGTTTGATTTCACAGAAGTGTGATTGACTTGGAGTTACATTGTGTTTAAGTGTTCCCTTTATTTTTTTGAGCAGTGTATTATTCCACATGATATAGTAGGAAATGTAAGTAGGTGTTATTATGACTAAGCATGCGTTGTTGCTATGATTGTCATTGCTTAGATTTGGCCCCAAGTTACAATTCAAAGCAGTCTTAAATTACTTTTAGTTTGCTTTTCTATTCCATATAGAATTTTAGCAAGTTATAGTTTGATTTTAAATAATTGCCTACAACTTCTTAAAAGGAACTGTAATTCCATGACCTTATGTTTCTGCTCTTTCTCACAGGCTCTTGGTCAGTGCTTCCCAAGATGGCAAACTCATCATTTGGGACAGCTATACCACTAACAAGGTCAGACTTCAGTAGCTCAACTTCCGTAGCTCTGTTTAGAGGACGACTACAACGTTTCCATTGCAATTATAGGCATTGCATTTTGTCCCTTCAGACATTCTACTTTAGTTGTTTTATTCACCTACACACCTGTAATAAGAGCTCATTACTTCAGGTGTGCAAAGGTTTCATGTTTTTTTTATCCACCACCTCCTTGCAGGTCCATGCCATTCCTCTGCGTTCTTCCTGGGTCATGACCTGCTCATATGCACCTTCAGGAAACTACGTGGCATGTGGAGGTCTGGACAACATCTGCTCTATTTACAACCTGAAGACACGTGAGGGGAATGTACGTGTGAGCCGGGAGCTCGCTGGACACACGGGTAGAGAGACTACAATTTCTGTTTGGCATGTTATTTGTTATGAAATCGTTCTCTCATTTTCTGCTACTTAAAACGCACTATGGGAACATTTCTGGGTTTCATTTTCTTTTTTAGTAATGCACAAATGAACTCTAATTTCCAGGTTATCTGTCCTGCTGTCGCTTCGTTGATGACAACCAGATTATTACAAGCTCTGGAGACACCACCTGGTAAGTAAAGGAATTACTCAGTGTCCTGTAAGGATGCTGCTCAGTCTATTTCCAATACAACATTGTGAATTTGTATAGAAACTCATGCCTCTTGTTTTAACCAGATGTTGTTTTTACAGTGCCCTTTGGGATATTGAGACTGGCCAGCAGACAACCACATTTGCTGGTCACAGTGGTGATGTCATGAGCCTCTCATTGGCCCCTGACACTAGGCTATTTGTCTCAGGTGCTTGTGATGCCTCGGCTAAACTCTGGGACGTCAGAGAGGGCATGTGCAGACAGACCTTCACTGGGCATGAGTCTGACATCAATGCCATATGTGTAAGGGCATATTTAAAGATAGCTATGCACACGTATTGCCTATTAGGGCATTTTACATTGAGACATCTTTATTTTAGGTTAAACAATTTGTACATTTTAAGAACAGTATTTAAAAGTACAAGAAACCCAAACCCATCAAACCGTAAAAACACTTATTTCCAATGTGGTCCTCAAATCATGAAATATAATCTCAATTTATACATTTCAGTTCTGATTGAAAAAAAATATATGTTTTTGAGATACAAATTTTAATTAAAATATAGTCAGTTATTTGCTCAGTAAGTAATTACTGTATGATCTGTGCTTTGCAGTTCTTCCCCAATGGCAATGCCTTTTGTACGGGCTCTGACGACGCCACCTGCAGACTCTTCGATCTTCGTGCCGACCAGGAGCTGATGTGCTACTCGCATGACAACATCATTTGTGGCATCACCTCTGTTGCTTTCTCCAAGAGTGGCCGTCTCCTCCTAGCTGGATATGACGACTTCAACTGCAACGTGTGGGACACACTGAAGGCTGACCGTGCTGGTGAGTCACTGATAACACCCCAGAGATGTCTCGTCACACGCTATAAAACTTCGGTACTTTTTCGATACTACAACATGAAAACGGTTCGGTATAAGTTTTTATATTTTTGGTTCTTAATGTCGCGTACTGCATGACAGGATCAAGTCTGTCTATCAGCCAATGAGCCTCTTGCCTGGTCCAGTCAAGCTGACCATACATTACACGATTTTGAACCGCAATAAAAACAATTCTCCCCAATTTTGTTGTATCCAATTGGTAGTTATTCTTGTCTCATCACTGCAACTCCCGTACGGACTTGGGAGAGGCGACGGTTGAGAGCTGTGCATCCCCCGAAACACAACCCAACCAAGCCACACTGCTTCTTGACACAATGCCCACTTAACCCAGAAGCCAATGTGTCGGAGGAAACACCGTACACTTGGCGACTATGTCAGCGTGCACTAAGTCTGGTCTGCCACAGGAGTCGCTAGTGCACGATGGGACAAGGACATCCCTGCCGGCCTAACCCTCCCCGAACCTGGACGACACTGGGCCAATCGTGTGCCGCCCCATGGGTCTCCCGGTCGCGGTCGGCTGCGACAGAGCCTGGACTCTAACCCAGAATCTTTAGTGGCACAGCTAGCACTGCTATGCACTACCACTGCGTCACTCTGGAAGCTTAAACTGCGATTTTGTAACGATTTCGGGATCGACCTGGGATCGCAGGTCATTTGTATGCTCCGCTCAAGATGTTGTAGGTCACATAATGTGAGCGGGTGAAAGAAGTGCGATTTATAAGTCTTGCACTCTCCTGAGCTGCATCTTCTGTCCCGGTTTGATTTTTCTGACATGCCAGAATTCGGACTTGTGCAACTCGTGAGAATGAGCCGTTGCTCGGCTCATTCTTGGCCACGGCGCCACAACATATATAGAATTCACAGGACCGGGCGGGGTCAAGATAAATCTCAATGTGAGCAGACTAAAAAAAAAAAAATACAAACATTTAAATGGAGGATAGGCATGCATAGGAACAGAGGTTTCAAAAAAATCCAGAAAATCACATTGTAGGATTTTTTATGAATTTATTTGCAAATTATGGTGGAAAATAAGTATTTGGTCAATAACAAAAGTTTCTCTCAATACTTTGTTATATACACTTTGTTGGCAATGACAGAGGTCAAATGTTTTCTGTAAGTCTTAACAAGGTTTTCACACTGTTGCTGGTATTTTGGCCCATTCCTCCATGCAGATCTCCTCTAGAGCAGTGATGTTTTGTGGCTGTTGCTGGGCAACATGGACTTTCAACTCCCTCCAAAGATTTTCTATGGGGTTGAGATCTGGAGACTGGCTAGGCCACTCCAGGACCTTGAAATGCTTCTTACGAAGCCACTCCTTCGTTGCCCGGGCGGTGTGTTTGGGATCACTGTCATGCTGAAAGACCCAGCCACGTTTCATCTTCAATGCCCTTGCTGATGGAAGGAGGTTTTCACTCAATCTCACGATACATGGCCCCATTCATTCTTTCCTTTACACGGATCAGTCGTCCTGGTCCCTTTGCAGAAAAACAGCCCCAAAGCATGATGTTTCCACCCCCATGCTTCACAGTAGGTATGGTGTTCTTTGGATGCAACTCAGCATTCTTTGTCCTCCAAACACGACGAGTTGAGTTTTTACCAAAAAGTTATATTTTGGTTTCATCTGACCATATGACATTCTCCCAATCTTCTTCTGGATCATCCAAATGCTCTCTAGCGAACTTCAGACGGGCCAGGATTTGAGTCCCTGGCGGCCTAGTGTGTTACTGATGGTAGGCTTTGTTACTTTGGTCCCAGCTCTCTGCGGGTCATTCACTAGGTCCCCCCGTGTGGTTTTGGGATTTTTGCTCACCGTTCTTGTGATCATTTTGACCCCACGGGGTGAGATCTTGCGTGGAGCCCCAGATCGAGATTTCTTCGAACCAAGCTGCTTACCTATTGCAGATTCCGTCTTCCCAGCCGGGTGCAGGTCTACAATTTTGTTTCTGGTGTCCTTTGACTGCTCTTTGGTCTTGGCCATAGTGGAGTTTGGAGTGTGACTGTTTGAGGTTGTGGACAGGTGTCTTTTATACTGATGACAAGTTCAAACAGGTGCCATTTAATACAGGTAACGAGGGGAGGACAGAGGAGCCTCTTAAAGAAGAAGTTACAGGTCTGTGAGCCAGAAATCTTGATTGTTTGTAGGTGACCAAATGCTTATTTTCCACCATAATTTGCAAATAAATTCATTAAAAATCCTACAATGTGATTTTCTGGATTTTTTTTCTCATTTTGTCTGTTATAGTTGAAGTGTACCTATGATGAAAATTACAGGCCTCATCTTTTTAAGTGGGAACTTGCACAATTGGTGGCTGACTAAATACTTTTTTGCCCCACTGTATATGCATATTCTAGTTTCTGGGGCTGAGAAATAGGCAGTTTCAAATGGGTACGTTTTTTTAGCCAAAAACTAAAATACTGCCCCTTACATGCAAAATGTTAATAACTCAATGCACATACACACTCCTATTGAAAATGCATTCACCTGTATTGTGAATATGTCTAGGCTACATCTTGATTTACCAAGTTTATCAATAGAGATTTACCATTCAAATAAATGACTACCGTTATGTAGTTACTGGTAAAAACAAAGTCAAATTGATTGTATAATTGATACATTCTTTAATGCATACATGGCTGTCCCTGAAAAAATGTTGACAAACAAAATGTCTAATTGATTATTGATCTCAAGACACTTTCTCTTTAGTATAGTGGTGTGTCCCTGCTTGTCACGTGGGAGACCGGGGTTCAATTCCCCAACGGGAGGAATAGGCCGTCTTTGTAAATAAGAATATGTTCTTAACTGACTTGCCTAGTTAAATATGTCCAACAATTGCACAGAGCAGTAGCTGTGTTTGTCTGCATCAAGTGCCATCCTGTGACTTTGGCTAATGTGCCTTTTTTTTTTGTCTTGGTATTGAGTATCGTGATACGAAACCTGGAAGCTATCGGTATTAAATTCAAAATTCTAGTATTGTGACAACACTATTGCACACCAAGCATGTTTCTAAGTTTTATATTGTACACCTGTCCTGGAAATGTGAAATTCAAAATAACTCCCAACAAATGTTTCAAGCTCATTTTAACTTATTTATAATGTCAGCTAAATTAAATCCATCATTCCCAGCACCGTCCTGAGACTAATATTGTGGTTCTGTTTTAGGTGTGTTGGCTGGACATGACAACCGTGTTAGCTGCCTGGGAGTCACCGACGATGGCATGGCAGTTGCAACAGGATCCTGGGACAGTTTTCTCAAGATCTGGAATTGAAACCTGAAGGTGCTTTGCCCTTTTTGTATTGCTGTAAAGCTACGCCTTTTTAGCTACTTATGGAACAACCGCTGTATACAGTGTGTTCATTGTTCAGTATAAGTTAACCCTGACTCATTCTTACTTTTTCTTCTTCAGATGTCATTTTGAACTCCAAAGTTGACTGGAAGACCATTACAACAACTTGAGAATGTTAAATTTCATAGCATCTTCTTCAACACCGTTTTAAACTGACTTGGACACCACAAACTAAGGGAAACCAATGCCTTTCCTACACAAGAAGAGCACAATTGTTTGTCAACTAGTTAAAAAGAAGAGTTCCTGTGGTATCAAATCAAAAACTTGTGCATTCCTTCTTGGACCCTTTTATGTTACCTTGAATGACAAAACACTATCATCCCATGCAAATGTATGTCTTGAAAGCAAATGTTTGAGCGTAATTGTACAAATTATTTAAACTTTCTTTTTTTAAAGAATTCTATTCTCTGATGGTTTGTTTTATTCAGTTGCTTTCGTTTGTCAGGTTCTTTTCAAATAAAGCTTGTCATATTAATCCAATTTAATCATGTAAGAAAGCTGAGACAAAATAAAACATGCAGAAAGCATGAAAGCAAAATATTGACCAGATTACAGGAGCCGCGTTCAGAAAACATCAATGATGTATTTATTTGCCAGCTATTTTTGTTTCATCACGGCTTTTTTTTTTTTTGTACAAAAATAAAATGTGCTTGAACTAATACTGTGTTAACTAAGCACATGCTATAAATTGTGATGAATGCTAATTTCAATACAGAAGTAGTTCATGAGTAACTTAATTTCAGTTAACCCCTTAACTCTGTCTTAATTGGGTGGAATAGGGGTTTAGGGTGGGTTTTGTGATTTGTTGGGGCTGGATTTAGTTTAATGGATGGGGATTTTTGTAAGTGTCCACTTAGTGAAAGACCACCTGACTAACAGACACCTTTCCTGTGCTTGAAACAGCAGTTGCTATTCTGTGAATGAAATGTACAAATCAATGTCTGAAAATAATTATCTGAAATTTTACATTTTGTTTTGTCTGCCATGGGTTAATTTAAGCATGCATGCTGTAGAATTGCTTTCCACGATGCAAAGATCCAAGTCATCTGTCTTGTTCGTAAGTTGTAACCGGTTAACTATTTTATTTTGGCTAAACACTGCATATGTACTTACACTGGCAAAGCTATGCACCAGAGTAATTGAAAGTGAAGAATGGATTTCCTATTGACTGCAGACTCCATGTGAAATATCATACCAGTTCTAATGATGCCAATTTTTTTTTAAATAATTCATAGTGAACCTTTTGATTAACCTCCTTTAAATGTTCACACCCAATGGAACAAAAACATGTTCTCTGATTTATGCCCTTACTAATTTTGTATTTTTTTTTCTTGGTCTTAAGTCATAGCATCTGAATGGCAGAAGAAAACAATTCTCCACTGTACAGAAGCACTTTCTTTAATAGTTGACATTTTTCACTTTTTCTGTGATGTACAATACATGTGATCTATTTGTGTGTGGCCACAAGTAAAAATGAATTGCAATTCAATTGAGATGGGTTTCCTTTTCTCCTTCCATTGATAAAGATGGAGCTCTGCACCCTTTTCACATTTTTTGTATTTTATTTCAATATTTTGTCCTGCGTTTACACAGGCAGCCCAATTATTGACACCTGTTGATCTGATTGGTCAAAAGTCCAAATAGTGAAAAAAAAGAACAATTGGTCTGCCTGTGTAAACAGCCTTGGTGTTCCACAGTGAGCTGGATCAAGATACTGTACTAAAATGTACTGTTATTGAAAATGTAATAAAAAGCCGTTTGAGATGTCTTGTTCTTAACCTATTCTCATGCCACTTGTCAAATGTTTTCTAGTTTATATGTAGATTAACTGTATTGCCTGTTAGTGCAAATAATGAAAGGAACCCTCACCAAACCACATTCCAACAATGCAAAGTAAAAGCGCAATAGGTTACTTAAAATGTTTGTACGTGACCCTAATGGTTGGTTGTTTTTGTCTTGGCAGATAGGGGTTTTAATGAATAGTTGACTCCTGTGTTTGTTTTGCATTCATGTTACGCGACCCCAGCCGTTTAAGCCCATTATAAACATATATTGGGGTTGTGGCTTGCGCATTGTGGTCGGGCAACCTTGGTTCTAATTCCTGTTGGTGCAATGGATTGGGGTGTCAGAAGTGGGACGTCCAGGGGTGGCTTGTAGACATTACTAGCGCCCCAAGTGTGTACAGTATCATTTCAACAAACTAGCCATTTGAGGTGCTTTCTTCCCTCCCGTGATGCATGTTGCTATGGCTAACAACAACATGGAGAGCGGGCCAGCAGCCTGGAATTCCTATCCGGAATGTTGGTGACGCTTGTTCCCTGATCTTGTCTAGATGGGATACAGTTTTTGTGAAATTGACGTCAATTACAATTTTGGGGTATTATGGCTAACCTTTACCATTTCTCCGCATTCTCCTAACCTGCTGTCATGAAAATTGAATTTGACAGAAGCTGTATCCCTTATAGACGAAACGTTCATTGGTCCCCAGTTGTCACAGAAAGTCATGGAGGGAAGAAAATGGGTTCATCCAATCTTTACATAGGGGGGGACGTCCCAGTTGTCCTCGAGTATGGATCTCAGATGGTATAATCAGTTTACCCAAGGTTACATTCTTTTAGGAAAATACAAATGTTTTAAGAGATCACAGTAAAAATTGTGTAGTTCCCTTGAAATAATTATTTATCATGTTCTGTAATTTCCTAGATGCACAACACCATCCCTCCGTTTACAATGAGATGATCTGACATGACGTACTTCCTCCATGACTGACATAATGCCATTTTGATCTGAAAGTACAGCGGTGTTTCATGTTGTCGCAGATGCTTTTGAGCGTAAATATTTGCTTTACATCTGCAGTGATACGTGCATGTTAGATAAGAAAACGGAGTTAAGACTTCACGTTAATTATATGATTGCTCGATTTCAGTTTTCTTAGACCACATTTCAATTTGTAGGACCAACAGTGCGATAGACGCCGTTAGCGCATTCATAGCCACATTGCTATAGCGAGGTCGTCGTCCGGTGTCGATGACACAGCTAGCTAACGTTAGCTAGCCAACCTAACAAAGGAACACTGGGAGTGGGACCGTGGTAGCCTCGTTTGCGAGAATATCTCAAACTCTATGTCGTTTAAATACAATTTGGTTTAATCAAGATAAATAGCGTCCATTTAAATATCTAAACTATTTTTGTTTGTTGCAAAACCTGTTTTTTTTCACGACTGTTTTGTACCAATCGGTTCGTGTCGTCGGGCATAGCCCTCTAAACACTTGACTATCTAACGTAAGCTTGCCAGTGCTGTGTTTTGGTCTAAGAAAAGGCGTTGTGCGTAAAAATGGCAGAGGTGTACATTCGCGTGGCCGAAGAAGAGAATGAGGAGCCCATGGAGATCCCATCCGAGGATGATGGCACAGTGTTGCTTTCTACTGTGGCAGCTCAGTTTCCAGGGGCCTGCGGCCTACGATTCAGGAGTCCAGTTTCGCAGTGCATGCGAGGGGTCCGTTTGGTGGAAGGGATTCTTCATGCACCTGAAAACGGCTGGGGCAATTTGGTCTATGTTGTCAATTATCCCAAAGGTATGGTGACGGACTTTTTACGTGTTATTTTATTAGCCACCAACTGGTGGACAAATGCATTACAATAAATGTATAATAAATTATTCAAGCGTCAACTGTTCCCTAGTTATATGCAACACATGGAATGAGTATCTAGCCAGGCAAATGTCTGTAGTGTTCCAACAGCGATTGAATGAGCTGTACCACACTATTTCAGACAACAAAAGGAAAATGGACGAGATTGATGCCTCCTCGGCTGTAAAGATGAAGAGGGGTGACATGAAGACTTCAGACCTGATTGTACTGGGATTGCCATGGAAAACATCTGAACAGGACCTGAAAGATTACTTCAGCACCTTCGGGGAAGTCATCATGGTACAGGTAAAGTATCTGATTAGCAATTTCATTCATGCTGGTCACTTGAGTGCTGTGGATCCATTTTTCTTCCCTTTTACACAGCTCTAATGTGCAAGGCCTTGCTATATCTGTGGTTCCTACTAAACTAACATTTGAGACATTTTAAAGCGGCAGTGAGCAGTTTAAACAATGACAAAGCGTTCTCTCCACCACCATTTTGCTACGGGTTGGATCTGGAGAAACATAGCCACGCTCAAATTCATAGATTGAGCTATGGATGCAAGGACTGACCATCAATGATATCAACATAATAGTTTTAACTATGTTTTGATGGTATAGTGTTTCTCTTACTTTAACAAACATTGGAGTAAAGCTTATTTTGGGTTGTGATGCGGTATGTACATTTAACTAAGCTCATAAGGCAGTTCTTAGTTAAATTCTTCATGAATCAATGGGTACATATCATTTATGTCCCAAAATGAATGTAGCAACTGCAGATTAACCCAAAATGTTTAAAGGGGAAATGTAGGTTTTAACCCCATGCTCCTACTTACAGGTGAAACGAGATGTGAAGACTGGAAACTCAAAGGGATTTGGCTTTGTGAGGTTTACTGAGTATGAAACTCAAGATAAAGTGATCTCTCAACGCCACATGATTGATGGAAGATGGTGTGACTGCAAACTCCCCAACTCCAAGGTAGGTGTTTGTATCTGTATGGCATGTAGTAACATAGATCATTAATGGCAAGAGCGCTTATTTCAGATCGCACAGTCCCACCACCTCCCCCTAATGCCATATATTGTTAATGTGCAATACTTTTTTTCTACCTTTTGTAAAACAGCAAGGTCCAGATGAGCCCATGAGAAGCAGGAAAGTGTTTGTAGGCCGTTGCACTGAAGACATTTCCGCTGATGAGCTGCGCCAGTTCTTCATGCAGTATGGCGAGGTCACTGATGTCTTCATCCCCAAGCCCTTTCGTGCCTTTGCCTTCGTCAGCTTTGCTGATGACCAGGTTGGTGCCACTGCAAATTGAAAGACATTCTTTTTTTTGCCATCTGCTGAATTACCCCTTTAATGTCACTGGCATGTTTTTTTTTCTGTCCAGGTTGCCAGTTCCCTATGTGGAGAGGACCTGATTATTAAGGGGGTCAGCGTGCACATCTCAAACGCTGAGCCAAAGCACGGCAGTAGGCAGATGATGGAGCGAGCAGGGCGGTTTGGAAATGGGTTTGGGGCTCAAGGCTTTGGTAGTAACCGCACAGGGTTAGGGAGCAGTGCTGGGAGTAATATGGCTAATTTTGGCAACTTTAGTCTGAACCCTGCCATGATGGCTGCTGCTCAAGCTGCCCTGCAGAGCAGTTGGGGAATGATGGGTATGTTGGCTAGTCAACAAGGGCAGACTGCCACCTCGGGCACCACCTCTACTGGGCAGACTAGCTCCACCAGGGATCAGAGCCAGGCCTACAGCACAGGCAACAGTAACTACGGCACCAGCTCAGCCAGTCTAGGTTGGGGTACCGGTTCTAATTCAACAACCAGTGGTAGTGGGTTTAGCTCAGGAGGATTTGGCTCCAGTATGGAGTCCAAGTCTTCAGGGTGGGGTATGTAAGTAATAGTTTGTATGGTAAGTATTGTGAGATGTCTTTTTCCAAATCTATTTCTGGTGTTACACGTATCTGATAGCTAAACGCTTTTGTCAAATGTTTTGTAAATTTGGAAAATGCTCAAGATTTAATTTAGAAAGTGTTTGAGGTGAATTATTATTTACCAGAGTGTTCAGCTTAAGTGCTACTTTAAGTTTGTCCTGACCTATTTTCAACTGGATTCTTAAAGGCATGTATTGTGAGTTGTGATGTTTCTGAAAATGCATGAGAAATCACTATGATTCACTATTCATCCATATATTTGACAACAATCTTGCATTGGAAAGAATCTGGTTGAAACTGAAATGTTTAAGTGCAACTTTATTTGCAGTCAAGTTCAATGGAAAAACCTTCACTACAATCTCTTCTGCAGTTCACTTCTCTTCCATTTTCCCGGGAAGAAGCTCCTCTTTGGCAGCATTCTTTGGGTGATGTCAGTATCACTCTCCCTCTTCCCATCTGTAAATGCTTTGCCATCAAACAACGGCTTCACTCCGCATGTTCTAAAAGACGGTGGGTGTTTCATTTTTTATCCACTTTTTAATGGAAAGAACTGCGCAGCTGACATTTTAAGAACTCATGAGTGCGACTGAGGATGGCTTGTGGCGAAGAGTGAATCGATGAGTGAGCGAACGGAGAGAGAAAAAGAAAGCGTGAAACGGACTGGTTGTGCGATGAAAGAGCCCAATTTGACTGCTTTTGTGAGAGTGAATGGAAGCTGCAGATGCTACAAGCTCCTTCCCCCTAAAATGGACTTTCATTTAGTAGTACTTCAAGATCTTTTATTGTAGCAATTTTTCCTACCCTTATTGATCAAGTGCAGAAGTAGTACACAAATGTAGTGTGGAATGTTGTGCTGAATATTTGTCTTGCTTATATAACCTACCTGACCTGAATGCTGTATGGTGTGTGTGGTTTCTTTCCTTGTTATTGATGCTCTGTAAGTGTGAACTTGATGTGGATGACACCTGCCGAGGACACTGGGGACGTGAGTGTTGGTGTGAGAGCATGGAGTGGTGTGGTTGTCATATTTCCCAGTGTGTTTCAAAGGTGTTTTAGACATGTCAAATAAGAGTTCTCTAATAAAACTTTGTTTTTGAATAGATATGCTTATATGAATATTGGGTACTTTTGTGACATTTGAGTTGTCGAAATCTAATTTAATTCACATATCTAGGGACCTTGGACACTGCTGACCGAGGTTTCCATCTGAACCCGGACTGGAGTCAGTGTCCTGAAGGATGAAGACTGAAGTCCTCACAGGCTTGAAATGGGGTCTCTTATATTTATGGTAACCTAAAAGGAGTCAGAATGGGGTAGTAAGTTTGGATACATTTCTAATCAGACCTGATGACAAGTATTGTTTATTTGGCTATTTTAAAATAACATTGCAGCATTGGGTAGAACTAATCTATTCTTTGGGACAAGACAATGAACAGGTTGATATTTCAGATTGTGTACACAGGATATTACAGCACATCTCAATGGTGAATGGGAACACCTGTTGCCCTTCAAAATTGTATTGAACTGATGTTAATGTGTAGATCTGTAAATACATTTGGAGAAGACATTGGAACAGTGCTTACATTTCAGCCAATGAAGATAATATTGCTGTACCACTTGGAATTGTAATCAATAAATATTTTCTGCCAGTTTGGTCGAGCAGTTGATGCTGTATTAGTAAAAGTACACATGCTATTAACTGTCTGTATAATCGCTTAGTACTAGGGTAGCAAGTTTTCCCTCCCTACACCATCTCTGTATTCTTCCTCTTCCCTGCAATCTTCTTCCTTGTGTCTCTCTGCTCCTGGTTGGCGCTGGCAATCTCTTCACTCTTCCTTTGTATGAAGTTAGCCTAGAAAAGAGTGTTCGTTATTTCAAACGTAGGGGACAATACCTATGTTGCTGTGGAAAGCAACTCCCTAATAAGGGTCCAAATATGACTGGTACCATAAAAACAGTTGTCGGGTTGGGTCCATCATAAAACGATACAATAAAGCTTCAAGAACTGACTGTTAATCAAACCTGTGACTTATTGTTAAATTAGCCAATACCCACCAGTGCTGTACTTCGACGAGCTGTAAGCTTCACATCCTCTACCGATACTGTGCTTCTTTTGGCATGCCTACAATTTACCACACGTTAGTTTTAATCTGATTATGAAGCAAGCAAATTATTAACCTTCATGGTCTTGCCTGATTTGATTTATACTTGCTGAAGGAACCTTTTATTCTGTTTACAATGGCCCCTGCAGAGCATTTGAGGCCAATCACCCCCCCGCCCCACCTAACTGAACATTGCATAAATGAGGGACTGGAAATCATTCATTTGTTACAGCAGGATTGTCAGTCAATAAACACGGATTTCATAACATCAATACAAGCTGTGTGAAGACCTTTTACCTTGCGAAGGCCTCCAAGTCCTTTGCAAAAATATCTAAAAAGGAAAAAAAGAAATGCTGTCAATCATCTGAAACATACAAGCAAAAGAATTTCAGTGTAAAGTGGCCCCCAGATCATCACCGATCCTACACCAAAATTTCACAGTGGGTGCGAGACACTGGCTTGTAGGCCTCTCCAGGTCTCGCCCCCACTGTGAAACTTGGAGGATCGGTGATGAACTGGGGGTGCTTCCGCAAGGCAGATTAGTCTTTGTGAAGAACGCATTAATCAAGCCACGTACAAGGTTGTCCTGGAAGAAAACTTTCTTCCTTCTATGACAATGTTCCACAACTCTGAGGATTGGTTTTTCCAGCAGGACAATGCTCTATGCCACACAGCCAAGTCAATCAAGGTGTGGATGGAGGACCACCAGATCATGACCAGCCCAATCTCCAGACCTGAACCCCATTGAAAACCTCTGGAATGTGATCAAGAGGAAGATGGATGGTCACAAGCCATCAAACAAAACCGAGCTGCTTGAATTTTTGTGCCAGGAGTGGCATAATGTCACCCAACATCAATGTGAAAGACACATGAAAGCTGTGATTGAAAATCAGGGTTATTCCACCAAATATTGATTTCTGAACTCTTCCTAAATTAAAACATTAGTATGGTGTTTAAAAATGAATATGAACTTATTTTCTTTGCATTATTCGAGGTCTGACAACACCGAATATTTTGTGTTATTTTGACCAGTTGTCATTTTCCGCAAATAAATGCTCTAAATGACAATATTTTTATTTGGGAGAAATGTTGTCAGTAGTTTATAGAATAAAACAAAAATGAGAATTTTACCCAAACACATACTTATAAACAATAAAACCAGAGAAACTGATTATTTTGCAGGGGACGCTTAATTTTTCCCAGAGCTATATTTTTCACCTTGTCGGCTTGGGTATTCGAACCAGTGACCCTTCGGTTACTGGCCCAACTCTCTAACCGCTAGGGATTTTGACTACGTGGTATACAGCTACGACCGGAAGTTATTTTTTCGTAGCAGGTAAGGAGTATTAACATAACAGGTTAGGGGAATTAGCTTATGGTTAGGAAAGTGTTAGGGTCAGCTAAAATGCTATCCTAATCTGCTACGAAAAGTCACTTCCGATCCTAGCTGTACTCCATCTAGTCACAACCTCCGCTAGGCTGCCTGACTATTTTTTGCCACATCAGTACAGATGAAGGAAAGGAGACAAGGGGAACAATCTACATCTGACCATTGAGATTCACAGAAAGTGTTATTTTTTATTTATGACGCTGACGTCAGAGGACTTGATAGTCAATGTATGTATGGTCATCTGCCCATCTATCCTTGGTCTTTCAGGAAAACGACGAGGAAAGGAAGACATGGGGGTGTTTGGACAAATCCTTTTGAGTCTCAAGATTTTCCAGTAAACCCCCCAAGACCCGAATATGTAAATAATATGTTGACAAGAATACCAAGCCTGTCATTTGGCTAGTTGGAACTACAGTATTACCACGTTTACCAATCAAATCCATCCCACGTAGGGGCAGTTTCTGGACTGGGACAGAATAACATGTGAATTTGACTGGTGCTTGGACAGAGCAAACCCAAGGTGGAGACCGTGCACAAAGATGTTCATAACGAACTCATACCAGTCATGCACAGCAATCTCTCCTTCCCTAAATACATTATTTGTTGATGTTTGTTATTATAATACTCACCACATTGCCTGAACGTCGTTTCAGCTATTGCTGCTATAACCTGTCGACTGAATTCCTTCTGATGATCCTCACCAATGCTTTGACACAGTCTTCCCACTGTATAGTGGACTGCTGCTTTCAGTCTCTACGTGTTTAGTGGAAACATAAGTAAATACTAGCTTTGTCCATCTTCATCTAACTGACAACACGTGCTTCCATGACACATATATAATTGTGAATTAATAAATCAAAGGTTAAAGTTGCACCTGAAGTTTTCTTTCCTCCTCGTCCATTGCTGTTGGCATTTTCTCCCGACAGTTCACGTTAGCTAGGCAGCTAGTAGTGGATAGCATACATAGCCTACCACACTGGTTTACTCATACACTTTTTCACCAGATGATTTTTAAAACAGAAAACGAAACAATATGTACAATCGTTTCTATAGTAGCTATTTAATGGGCATGGGATAATCTTTACGACAAATCAAATTCCGCTAAACTTGAAAAATTGCGCGCTTAGAAAGGCGGATGGTGTCATCCAATTGAACCAATACTAGGCCTATAGCACCACCTGCTGGGCTGGAGTATTACAAAACAATGCATTCATGGTCCAGTGCTTTATTCATGGTTTTTAGTAGATTAAATGTATTGTACATAGTCACGAAATCCTCAAATGTATATCATGTTATTTTTATTCATGTTGTTAAAATGTTGACTATTTTATTTGAACTATTTTGCATACTCAAAACATACCATGAGCATGTCATATTAGTGATACATTTATGAAGAATATTTAGCAAATGTAAGGTTGAAGAAATATTGTGCAAACTTTATGGTGAAAGAATTATCAAGCACTCCTTTTATAAATCTGCTTGCAGACTTTATCCCCACAGGTGATTTCCTATAAGAGAGAGGAAAAATGCATAACAGTTAGACCTACTAATACAAATGCCATCAATGTAGTTAAAAGATATGAGTACATGCTACATGCCAGATAGAGCTCATCTCCTTCTATCCAGTGTGTCCACCCTCTGTTCTTCTTCTCTCCCTTCTGAACACACACCAGTTTATCATTGTCCCAGTTGACCACCGTCTGTAATTAACAAGAGTACTTATCATAATGGGTTGTGTGGACCATAACTTTAAAACACCTGGGACAGCGCCAGCTTGCTTGAAACAGGCTTATAGACAGCTCTGTTACATATTGTCCTCAATGTTGCCATATTAATGGCCACAGTTCAATAAGCAATAAGGAGCAAAATAACAAAAATGGACCAATTCATCATGATAATGATATGACGTAAATTATAAAGTGCCGGCGCCCATAGGAACTGTAAATTGCAAGTTTCTACCTGGACTTTTCTGTTATCCATGGCTTTGGTCACCTCCTCAAACTCTTCCCCAATCTTGAATGAGACTGTGTAGTTTTTGAAGGTAGTGAATGTTTTGATGGTGAAAGAATCCCCGTCTTGCTCAATCACTTTCTGAGGTTTCAACATGTTTGCAATCTTGCGTGTTGCAAAATCAATGCCTGTAAGGAAAAAAATCCTGCATGTGTTACAAATATATCCTAAGGGACTGAACATTTCCAATCCATTCTCAGTAGGAAACTGGTGAGCTAGGCTATGAATCATAATTCCAAAGTTACACATTTGAATTCTTCAGAATGTATTTCGAAAGAAGTTAAGATTCATATTATATGGAGTTATAATTCTACTGGTGAGCATGTTGAGCAAAAGAAAGAAGATAGACATTGCAATTCAATATTAGGAAGGTGTTCTTAATGTTTTGTACTCTCAATGTATATTATAATAATATATATTATAATTTAGCATTAAAAGTTTAAGTTTGTTCCACCTGAGCAAGTCTGACCACAAGTCACAGACCACTATGAGGACACCAAATGTGTTTGATGAATCCTTTTTGTCTTCTTCTAATGCCTCTGGCGGGGAAAGTAATCCAAAAGTAACTGAAGAATCTTAAAACACGGGACGAGATGTTAAAAACTGTCCATTGTGCCAATAGATGGAATGCACTCACATGAGATTTGCTGTGATGTTGACAGAGTGGCATGGGAAGTTTATTTCTTAGACTGGGTTAAGATGTCGATTTTGGGACACATCCTCAGTAGTGTGCCTTCGAATCAGTGGGTGTTTCGGCCTTTAATCACTAAACACCCTCATCAAAGGTGGCCAGCTAAAGGGTGATCAAGCCTTAGCTTGTGTCCCATGCCCAATTAAGATTTCCCACGGGACTATGCAAGGCAGGAGCGTCCTCTTCCCTGAGCCAGCCCTACAGCTGACCGCATACCTCATATGCCCTCCTCAAGTTGGAGGGATCTGAATTGGGTTCTCAGGTGGGGGTGGGGGGTCATGAAGTTATAGCCTAGCAAGGGTCCTTCCGTTTGATCCAGATCCACTGGCTGCCTCTTTCAGCTGCTTGAGAAACTGCTCTGACGGTCTGCCGCAGAGCCTGTCCATGGATTCCAAGTTCTTTCAGCAACCTGATGGTGGAAGAAGCCACGAATCCTCTGCATCCCACTTCAACTGGCCAGACTTTTGCATTCCAGCCACGCTGAGTTGCGTCTGCTGCCAACTCTGTGTAACGCAGTTTCTTATGCTCGTAGGCCTCTTCAACAGAGTTTTCCCACGGGACTGTGAGCTCTATGATGTACACAGCCTTTCGTGAAGGGGACCAGAGTACCATGTCTGGCCTAAGGTTGGTAGAAGCAATCTCAGGTGGAAAAATGAGTTGCTGGCCAAAATCGACAAGCATCTTCCAGTCCCGGGCCATGGCTAGGTGTCCAGTTTCTGGCTTCGTAGGAGGATACTTGGGCCTTTTCTGTCCCTCCCGGATGAATGTTGTTGTTTTGACAGGATTGCTTGTTTTTGGAGGTAATGAATTGGTTGCACTCCTCTTGGTCTCAAGTGCTGCAGCCAGGCTAAGTAATACGATTATGTTACAGATTTTGGTGTAGGCTAATACAAAATGTATGTTACTGATTACACTTTTGGTCACTGTAACATATTACATTTAGAAAGTAGCCCTAACCCTGCAGGTGCCCCCATATGTGTCACATACTAAATAAAACATTTACACAAATGCATAGAGTTCAGACAATAACAATCACATACATGTTATTATTGTTTTGAATTACTGACAGAAAAGAGAAATTAGAATTATGAAAACGTATTGATTTGAAGATATAGGCCTATCTAATTAATCAATAAAAGTGAAAAAAATCAAAGATAATTTCAGTTGAATAAAACGGTACACTACCCTACCTAATGTCTGCATTAATTAATTACCAACAGATAGAGTGAGTATTGGTTAAGTGGGACACCTGGCAAAGTGTGACACTTAAGCTTTGTAATGGATATCTTTAAATGTGTACATTAACATTGTGCCTGTGTGTTAGTGAGGACGTATGTGATGATAATCATTGTGGGCGTGGCATTCCGTGTAATGACACCTGTCTCTAGATGCCTAACGTTAAGGTTATAAAAAACAAAGAAAGGATATTCAGTGACTAATTACGACCTATTTTGTAATGGGATGTCATTGTAAATCAAAATGACTGTAAATCGTTTTCTTACTACTCCCACCTTTTTAGAATATTGGCCTTTTGACAGTGTCCCAGTATGCCAATCGCCTACTGTCAAAATGGGACACTCCTCTAGGCCATTTTAATGCAGAAAATATATTTCAGGGGATTATGAAATACATGTTTTCTTAATAGAAATCCGTTTTCTAAATAGGATCACATGTTGCATTTCATTTTCTTCAAATCTGCTATCACCTAGCGTGCTATAAAAAGGGTAGCCTAGTGGTTAGAGTGGTGGACTAGCAACCAGAAAGTTGCAAGTTCAAACCCCTGAGCTGACAAGGTACAAATCTGTTGTTCTGCCCCTGAACAGCCAGTTAACTCACTGTTCCTAGGCCATCATTGAAAATAAGAATTTGTTCTTAACTGACTTGCCTAGTTAAATAAAGGTAAAATAGCAAAACTGCATTTTACTTAGAAAGATATTACCTAACCAACATAAAAAATCCTAGCTAGCTATATTCAGAACCTTACAGGTGATGACTAAAAAAGTGTATTTTGCTGTATTTGACAATAAAACAGTCAATGAAATTGTTGAGGGGTAAGGTCTTTCTGGTTTCATTCTACAAAATGTCCGTTAGAGTGTAATGTTGAGAATGTTGAGCTGATAGATCTAGATGAAGTTCATTTTATTTATAGGCTATACAATTACATATAGGCTACATCATAGAATTAATATCAAGAATGATGATGATGATAACAATAATTATAAATGATAATTCTTAATGTTCCACAAAAATACATAAAGCATGTTTTTATACATTTAATTTGTATGAACAATTGAAGTTTATCATACAAATATTGAAAATACTCATATACTTTAATTTATCCTTCTTTACAATAAAGAATGAAGTGTCCCACTTTGTCAATCAAGGTGTCCCAATTTGCCAGCATCAACTTAAAAAATGTGGCCTCAGCACAATTTGTGTTTGTAGAAAAGAGCCATCCATCCTGTGTTTAATATTTCTTTCTTAAGCTGTTTAGAATATCATGTTGGGGGTTAAGACAATGGGATGATTCGGTAAGGTGTTCGGGATACACTTTTTCATAACGTGTCCCACTTTACCAATACTCACCCTAATTAATTAACCAATAAATAGTCAATATTATTGTAATCAAAGTCACTTGCCTAAAAACAGAAGAAAATGTAAAAAGAGAACTTACCAAGAGCAACCATGTAACTTTCAAAGTTTTCATTACTAGTCATGTCCCATGTGCCACTGTAGTCGGTAGGCATGGTGGATACTTGTGTGGCCGTCTCAAACCTTCAATAGACAGCAGTTGTTAGAATGAAGAGATTTCAAGTCTCTAGGATGTCCCATGGTGTGTTAATATAGGGCGGGGGTTTGGTTTACCTCTCGTAGTTGGTTGCTTAGTTGGACAATAGAGTAGAGGAGTAGCCTGGTGGAGGGCGGAACGTGACTTTTTGCACAATTATATGAGGAAATAACATTTGAGATAGGCGTCTCGAAATAGAGTAGGCTATAATGCATCAAACATATGTGCACATTCTTTAGTGTCTCTCTTTCCAACAATGTGAAAGGGGACTAGAATACATGTTATACAGTTTCATTCACATGGACGCACACCAGAGTATGATGAAAAGCCTGGTTAGATGATCATTTTCACAGTAGTTAGAACTGGGGAGGATGTGTCATCAAGGCCTATCACCTCTCACTTCTTTGGCAGAGTTTATTCAAAATGAATGGGCACAATGCTACATTACGCATTAGCACAGTATACCCGGAATATCATACCAAGGGATCAAATGATAAATTGCAAGTATTGGAGGTGTTAAGGTCTATTCACAGATTGGGTATGGGTCTCATTTCTATGATGACAATGAACAATAACTAGTTGGTGGCTTCTTGTGTTGTGAAAAATAATCTGATGGCGATTTCTTTACTTGTCTTTGTACTATTGATGACATGTTTTCAATTAGTAACTTATTCTAAATGAACATGAACTAATTCTGGTCTTAGAAACCTTTTATTTGCAGTCAGATAATTAATCCAATCTTTGTGGCACTCGTTCTCATCCCTCAATTGTATGTGTTAACCAGGTAAGTCAATTCAAATTTACAACAAAAAGCTTTTCATTTGAAGTCATACATGCAGTGTGTACCATGTCAAGTTTCTGATTGAGAGTATAAATCCCTCAGGCCTAAATCCTCTCGATATTGCCAGCAGCCTCTTCTGAACAATCTCACTGCCTTCATTGTTTTATCCTTCATGGCTACATCCTGCTTTGTAAACATATTTTTGATAGCTATGTCTTGTAGTTTTAATGAGGTGTGCTCCTCACAATTGTTTGGCTTTTGGCAAAAGCAATGTTTCATTTTATTTTAGCCAAGTTCATAATAAATTGATTTGATTATGATGAAAGAGAGATGGCAGTAGAGACAAGCTTTGGTCATTCCGACCCTCCTCATAGTTCAATCAGATTGGGTCATTGCATTCGTTGCAACAATCTAAATGTGCTTTTAAAGTATGTGGGTCTTTCCACGAAAAGAGTGCTTTTTGATTCCCTTTGATATTTTAAGTAGAAATTGTGCACCAATACTGAATTTTAAAAGTCGTTTATATTAAATGAATTCCCTTTAATATAGACCACATAGAGAATTCAATAAATCAGATTCTCAATTTGAATAAAGGCTTGCTAAAATGCCAAAATTCAGCATTTTGACATGTTCTATCACTTCTAGTGATAATCCCGAAATTTCTCCAAGTTTCACCATCAATGTAAAGCCCTAATTATTTTGTTGCTTTGACAAAGTAATTTCAGAAGAGTATTATTTATTTCATGTGATTAGTGTATTATTTACATCTGTCCCACATTTTAAGGCCAACCCTGTTAATAAAATGTAAATCCTGTTACCCATAAATAGACAGGCTAGAAACCTTTTCGCAATACATATTTATTGAAGCTTGCAGCTGCTCCAGGCTGCAATTAGATACATGCTCCACAGAGCCATCCTTCCAGAATTTATGCTGTTTCTAGGATATCACTAGCAAGCAATACTGTTGCACAGTATGGTGACTGGTGTGGTATGTAGTGACTTTAAATATCCCCTTTCCTTAATTTGGTATACTACGAAAGCAATTGGTGTTCATATCTGTTTATAAGCATTAAATTAATCTGACTGTGAGTATCAAATTAACTATGAAGGGGCATATAGATTTTTCAAGCACCCAACATTTATGCTCAACTATTCCTTAGTTTGAAATCACACAGTTAAAAATAAAGAATCTGTGCAGAAAGGGCTGTGAAAGCTGTAATTTTATTTCCTTGTGTTTAAATAGTGACTACGTGTTACAGTAATTCCATTTGTGTACAGTATGTAGAAAAGTGGTGTTCGGTCCCCAGATGTAAAAAAATAACATTAGCGAATCCTTCATTCATAGCCTTTTTGAACCTCAAGTGATACGGAACAAACCACACTTTCACTTACAACAGTGGTCACCAACCTTTTCTGAGTCAAGATCACTTTCTGAGTCAAAATGCAAGCCGAGATTAACATTAACCAATTCTTAAAAACTTATGCATCAATGAGGTTTGTGCAGTAGGCTATAGGCCCAATACATTATCACTGCTTGAATTGCCCTGCCAATGTTCTCAGACCATTTTGAAATGATATTGAAAAAATAGTATATGATCACACTAGTAATAGATAATTTGTTGTATTACTTGTGAGGCACAGACGATGGAGCATAATAATTAGCTGGACTGATGGTCAGTCTGAGGGGTGGGATGGAGCAACAGGTAGGCTGCCTCACCTGACCAACCATCCCTCCACTCTCCCTCCCTCCGCTGAGAAAAGGAGACAGCCTTCCAGCTGATGGCGAAACTCAAGTAGCTCTTCATTATTTCTGCCTCATGCACCAATTCATGTTGTTACTCCTATGACATTGTCCAGAGAAAGTGAAATATTTCTCGATATTAAAAAAGACAAGCCATAAATAACAACGGATGTTTATCGAAACACTTTGCTACTCATTCATTCCAGCTGCAGTGCTGGTTGTAGTGTGAGTGGAAGTAGGGAGAAAACACATTTTATGGCTTATAAAAGTGTTGAACAAAGTGTTGACAGTGCTGAATAACAACTTAAACACGAACTTACTTGTAAAATCAGAAGCTTTTTGGTGTATTCATTGAGTCTCTCTCTAGTCATAGTTTTTGAAATCTCAGTATCAACTTTTCTGTGCGTTCAAGGCTTCTTTTTACAGTCTAGGCTTGAGGAAGCTGTGCAGACATGGTGATCTGAGCTATCTGATTGGCCAGTGGTAGGTCTATACATAGCCACGGGAAGTACGGGTGCTGAGGATGCTGCAGTACCCCCTGATAAGATATATTTTTTCCAACAAATTATTACTCCTGTATGAGCAACAAAAAATACTTGTCAGACAAAAATTCTACGCAGCACCTCACAGAAGTGTTTAGTGGTCAACTAGGAATGCCTTGGAGATCCGCTTGGAGAAAGCGATTGACCGGTTGGTGACGACTAACTTACAACATTGAGAATGATTAAGTGCAACAACATTTCGAGACAATGGGACTATAAGGTTCTAACTGTAGCTATTTGAATACGTAAATGATAGATAGACTCAGAAGACATCACTAAATACATTACGACAGGTATTATGATTAGATAAATGACTTACTTAATGATTACTGACAGGTTTGTTTTTTGCTGCCGTGCCATTATTGCTGGCTAGACCATACTTAGAGGGAAATGTCAAAGACGTGTTCTGATTGGTCTGTCTGTATTTGTTCAGGTTTGTGATTGGATTGCAGAAAGAACCTTATAGTGCCAAGTTCAAATGGGTTTATGCAGACAGAACTTATATGTACAGTAAGAAAGACACAGCGGTTGGAACCAAAAATCTCAAATTAAGATTGATGAGACTAAAGAACAGATTTCCACCGGTCTAATGTCCATTGCTCATGTTTCTTGGCCCAAACAAGTCTCTTCTTATTATTGGTGTGCTTTAGTAGTGTTTTGTTTTGCAGAAATATGACCATGAAGGCCTGATTCATGCAGTATACTCTGAACAGTTGATGTTGAGATGTGTTTGTTACTTGAACTCTGTGAAGGATTTATTTGCGCTACAATTTCTGAGGCTGGTAACTCTAATGAACTTATCCTCTGCAGCAGAGGTAACTCTGGGTCTTTCTTTCCTGTGGTGGTCCTCATGAGAGACAGGTAACTCTGGGTCTTCCTTTCCTGTGGTGGTCCTCATGAGAGCCAGTTAACTCTAATGAACTTATCCTCTGCAGCAGAGGTAACTCTGGGTCTTCCTTTCCTGTGGTGGTCCTCATGAGAGCCAGTTAACTCTAATGAACTTATTCTCTGCAGCAGAGGTAACTCTGGGTCTTCCTTTCCTGTGGTGGTCCTCATGAGAGCCAGTTAACTCTAATGAACTTATCCTCTGCAGCAGAGGTAACTCTGGGTCTTCCTTTCCTGTGGTGGTCCTCATGAGAGCCAGTTAACTCTAATGAACTTATCCTCTACAGCAGAGGTAACTCTGGGTCTTCCTTTCCTGTGGTGGTCCTCATGAGAGACAGGTAACTCTGGTTCTTCCTTTCCTGTGGTGGTCCTCATGAGAGACAGGTAACTCTGGGTCCTCCTTTCCTGTGGTGGTCCTCATGAGAGACAGGTAACTCTGGGTCTTCCTTTCCTGTGGTGGTCCTCATGAGAGACAGGTAACTCTGGGTCTTCCTTTCCTGTGGTGGTCCTCATGAGAGACAGGTAACTCTGGGTCTTCCTTTCCTGTGGTGGTCCTCATGAGAGACAGGTAACTCTGGGTCTTCCTTTCCTGTGGTGGTCCTCATGAGAGCCAGTTTCATCACAGCTTGATGGTTTTTGCGACTTGCACTTCAAGAAACTTTAAAAGTTCTTGAAAATTTCCGGATTGACTGACCTTCATGTCTGAAAGTAATGATGGACTGTCGTTTCTCTTTGCTTATTTGAGCTGTTCTTGCCATAATATGGACTTTTACCAAATAGGGCTATCTTCTGTATTCCACCCCTACCTTGTCACAACACAACTGATTGGCTCAAACGCATTAAGAAAGAAAGAAACTCCACACATTCATTTTTAACAAGGCACACCTGTTAACTGAAATGCATTCCATATGACTACCTCATGAAGCTGGTTGAGAGAATGCCAAGGGTGTGCAAAGCTGTCATCAAGGCAAAGGGTGGCTACTTTGAAGAAGCTTTGTTTAATACTTTTTTGGTTACAACATGATTCCATATGTGTTATTTCATAGTTTTGACATCTTCACTATTATTCCACAATGTAGAAAATAGTACAAATAAATACAACACCTGGAATGAGTAGGTGTGTCCAAACTTCGGACTGGTACTGTATACATATACAAACAATTTGAACTTAACTTTTTCAAAAATCGAACTTCACAGGCACATGAAGAACCATCTAAAGATCAATTATATGTGACTAACACATTTTTTACCAAAATGTCAGATAGAACCTTGTATCTACAAACATCAAATTTAAACCTAATGGAATCCTTTTCACAAGCACCATAAGTATATTAAACATACACCTCTTTGTATAATTAGGGCTGGATTCCATCCGCATCGCAGAAGATCTGCATTATAACTCAATAGAAATGATAAAAAGGCAAAGTTCCCGGGATCACTGAGACTGCATTCACGGTGAATGCTACATATGTCAGCTCAATCGGAAATGACCTTAAATGTATACGTGGAGCTTCCAGACCTTAATTAAGGTAAACGTAGTGAAGCGGTTCGACCAACCTTCATCAACCTGTTTTAAATCTATTTTAAAAGTATTTGGAAGGTCACAACTTTTAAAACCACATACAAGCACCATTTCACTTTCTCACATTAAAAGTGGAAGTATTAGGAAATACTGTGCTGGCTTATAGGGAAAATTGCACCCATTCGGGTCAAAGGCTGTGGACATTTTACATAGATACCAAGTAATACATTTGATCATCATTTTAGTTTTTTGAATTCACGAGCACTGATTAAAACAAAAGCAGCAATGGATCAGAATGTGCTTTGTGGTAATTTAATGTACTGGACAGTACAGGTTCTGGCCTTTCTAGGTAGTTTTTCCTAGCCACCGTGCTTCTACACCTGCATTGCTTGCTGTTTGGGGTTTTAGGCTGGGTTTCTGTACAGCACTTTGAGATATCAGCTGATGTAAGAAGGGCTATATAAATAAATTTGATTTGATTATGCAGTTTGATTTCTTTTGTCATTGAGGCACAAATACAATAATACATGGCTATAGCCTACATTATCTGTTGATCATTCATTTTTACCTAAATTATTGGCCTTTCACAGTTCAAAATCCCCTTTTAACAATCCTATTCTATGCTGGTTCAGTGGAGAACAGGTAGCTTTATGAGAAAATATACTGTTTTTACAACTATATAAAATATAGTATTTTAATAATTATTCATTATCTGAACAACAAACTTTCATATCCACTTTGCTTTCCTGAGATAAAAAAAATCATACTTCTTTAAAATACATGAGTGCATCACACACACACTACGTTAACCCTACATCTTGTATATTGAAAAAGAAAATATATACCACATCTACCTTCAACTTTAAGTAAGGTGCACGGAATCAACAGAACTTTATCATTACTTTACATTCTTGGTCAAAATATAGCAAAAGAGTAAAACTACAGCAAATCATTAATTTAATCCAAATCATTAATTTAATCCACATAATTTCATTGATACAGTATCCCCTATCCTAAAAGAGCATCATAGTCTATGTACCATACTAGCCTGCCACTGGTCGGCCGGATCCCAGTGATGGGCCAATGTTTTGGGTTGTCCTTGACTCGACTGAGCTGAGTGACCAGCTCATGTTTGCTCTTACCCATCACCAGCACACCTACTTTCTGGGCCTGGTTGATAGCCTTGAGGGTGAGGCTCATACGCTGGTGAGGCTTGGCTGGGCTCTCGGTGAAGGCTACTAGACTGTTCCCACTTGCATCTAGTTTGCTGCCTGGGAACAGAGAGGCAGTGTGGCCATCGTAGCCCACTCCCAGCAGGACAAAGTGGAAGCTGGAAGCATTAACCAACTGGGTGATCTCGCTCTCATAGAGCAGCGCTCCACTATCCTCCTCCACACACAGCCGCTGGTTCATCTGCACTGGCATGGGGTGGATGTTGAAGTAGGACATCTTCACGTGTTGGAGCAGGTGGTCGTGCAGGGTGCGGAAGTTGGAGTCCAACTCTGTGAGAGGCACGCATCGCTCGTCCACCATCCACACGTGGGTGTCCCTCCAGGGGAAGGAGTAGTGGTGACGGGCCAGCCTCTGAAACAGAGCTAGGGGACTGGAGCCCCCGGAGAGGGCAAGGTGGAAGCGTCCGCACTCCCTTACCGCGTTCTCCGCTGCAACCTGCAGGTCTGCGGCCAGCCGCACGATGAGCTCCTTGGACCAGGCAGACACCATGTCAGCGCTGCGGTACTTCCCCTGCATCACCTGGAAGCTCTCCCTCCCAGACCCGCCTATGTGGTCCTGGGTGACCATGACCAGTGCCTCATTGGCGAAGGTCACCTTCCGTCCCAACAGTTTGAAATCCAGCATGTTGCCATTGTCCGCTCCCCCGGGATACAGGCGGGGAAAGGTGTCGGCCAGGCTCTGCAGGAGAGGTGTCCAGAAACTCCAGGAGGCCAGCAGGTTCTCAGCACTGATAAAGCTGTCCTTCCGGCCTTGGAAGATGTGCAAAATGAGTTCTGCGTAAGCCTCCCTCTCCACTGTTGGCGTCAGCACATAGTAGTCTGAGATGGGCAAACCTAATACACTGACATCTTTGTGTTCTGTTACCTCCTTCCACTCAGTGTCCATCAGGTCTGGCTTGAACAGGTTCTTACTCACGAGAATGGCTGGGTACTGCAGAGTGCCGTGGCCAAAGTAGAACACAATCTGCTTGGGCTTGCAGTGGACGCTGCTGTAGCTCTGAATACAGAAGATGTCATTCTTGAACAGAATGCGAGCGTAGCCTACGCGCTCATCCAGCATCTTCCCTGAGGTCAGAATGACTGGCATGCCCTCGTACTGGGCTAGGTCAATGTGCACCATTATACCTGAAATAGAAAAAAACTGTTATATCACTGAAATAAAAAATATATAATAATCTATGTATCACATGTGATTTGGACTATCATGTCACATGACTGAGACTTTAACCTTTATTTTAAGCCTTTTGAAGAAATCAGAATTACACCAAAAATGAAAGCATTTGTCTGAGGATGGTGCTGGAACATCTGACATAAAAAGAAAGGGGGATAGTTTGATGAAAAAGCTTTAAATAAAAGGTTAACAACCAGATCATGTGACATGATTGCCCAAAACACATGTCCCTAATCATATGTTATTACTATATGACAAAACATTTCTCCTTTAATAAGCCTTTAATGCACAGGCTGAATAGAAGAACTCCTACAGACAAACGTTCTCATGACACTTACCAGCGAAGGCGGGGGTGAGGCTGAAGTGTTCCCTTGTTTTGCTCAGTTCTTCCTGTACCTCTGCATTGTAGGCCTGGTACTGACCAATGGCAGCACAGTTCCTGTCCAGGCGCTGCAAGGCACTGAAGATCTTCAGCTTGTTCTTGAGGACTTCATTAGTGTTGCTCAGGTTGGATGGGAGCTCCATGGTCAGAAGGGTCATGACCTCAGTCAGGTGGTTCTGTATCACGTCCCTGATCACGCCATACTGTTCATAGAAGGAGATGCGACCTGTGACAAAGGGAGAATAAATCAAACAACCAAAAACTCCCTGACAGGTGATGTTACTATCCCCATCACATATTTTATAGAGGGGGTTAATACACTTTAACTATACAGTACCTTTGGCATCCAGGGTCTCCTTTAGTACAATCTCAACTCTCTCAATGTGGTGCTTGTTCCAGATAAGATCCAGATGCTTGCTGTTCTCCCTTCTGAATGGCAAAATCTTAGAGACAACCTTTTGAGAATAAGAAACAAACATTAGAATTAAAACCAGTTGAGTTGACAGTCGTTTTGCACTGCTTCGCTAAGGTTTTAGTCATCAATCTTGCAAAAGGGCAGAATTGTATCAATGTAGTAGTGTCCCCCCCATGACCTTGGCTTTCACCTCTAATTGTTTATTTATGTCTGAGAAAAAAAACAGCGTTTCAACCCATATTATCTAGTAGGCAATATAAGTATAATAAAACATTTACGAATATAATATGATAAAAAGACAAAATTATCTTAATGAAGCCTTTTCATATTTTATAATGTCCATACAGTATAAAGTTAGAATCTGTTTCTAACTATCTACCCAAAATATTTCAACTTCTTTATTACTTTACCAAACATACAGTGCCTTGCGAAAGTATTCGGCCCCCTTGAACTTTGCGACCTTTTGCCACATTTCAGGCTTCAAACATAAAGATATAAAACTGTATTTTTTTGTGAAGAATCAACAACAAGTGGGACACAATCATGAAGTGGAACGACATTTATTGGATATTTTAAACTTTTTTAACAAATCAAAAACTGAAAAATTGGGCGTGCAAAATTATTCAGCCCCTTTACTTTCAGTGCAGCAAACTCTCTCCAGAAGTTCAGTGAGGATCTCTGAATGATCCAATGTTGACCTAAATGACTAATGATGATAAATACAATCCACCTGTGTGTAATCAAGTCTCCGTATAAATGCACCTGCACTGTGATAGTCTCAGTGATGTTAACAAATTTAACAGATTTTGGACTGTCTAAATCATCCCCATCCCTAAAGATTGGAAAGCTGCCATGGTCATCCCCCTCTTCAAAGGGGGTGACACCCTAGACCCAAACTGTTACAGACCTATATCCATCCTACCCTGCCTATCTAAAGTCTTCGAAAGCCAAGTTAATAAACAGATCACTGACCATTTCGAATCCCACCGTACCTTCTACGCTGTGCAATCCGGCTTCCGAGCCGGTCACGGGTGCACCTCAGCCACGCTCAAGGTACTAAACGATATCATAACCGCCATCGATGAAAGACAGTACTCTGTCAATCACCGTATTCTTATCGGCAGACTCATTAGCCTTGGTTTTTCTAATGACTGCCTCACCTGGTTCACCAAATACTTTACAAACAGAGTTCAGCGTGTCAAATCGGAGGGCATGTTGTCCGGACCTCTGGCAGTCTCTATGGGGGTACCACAGGGTTCAATTCTCGGGCCGACTCTTTTCTCTGTATATATCAATGATGTCGCTCTTGCTGCGGGCTAACTAACCTCAAACGAGCTTCAATGCCATACAACACTCCTTCCGTGGCCTCCAACTGCTCTTAAACGCTAGTAAAACCAAATGCATGCTTTTCAACCGTTTGCTGCCCGTACCTACCCGCCCGACTAGCATCACCACCCTGGACGGTTCCGACCTAGAATATGTGGACAATTATAAATAACTAGGTGTCTGGCTAGACTGTAAACTCTCCTTCCAGACTCATATTAAACATCTCCAATCAAAAATCAAATCTAGAATCGGCTTTCTATTTCGCAACAAAGCCTCCTTCAATCACGCCGCCAAACTTACCCTTGTAAAACTGACTATCCTACCGATCCTCGACTTTGGCGATGTCATCTACAAAATAGCTTCCAACACTCTACTCAGCAATCTGGATGTTACCAAATCACCTTATACCACCCACCACTGCGACCTGTATGCTCTAATTGGCTGTCCCTCGCTACATATTCGTCGCCAGACCCATAGGCTCCAGGTCATCTATAAGTCTATGCTAGATAAAGCTCCGCCTTATCTCAGTTCACTGGTCACGATAACAACACCCACCCGTAGCACACGTTCCAGCAGGTATATCTCACTGATCATCCCCAAAGCCAACACCTCATTTGGCTGCCTTTCCTTCTAGTTCTCTACTGCCAGTGACTGGAATGAATTGCAAAAATTGCTGAAGTTGGAGACTTTTATTTCCCTCACCAACTTTAAACATCAACTATCTGAGCAGCTAACCGATCGCTGCAGCTGTACATAGTCCATCTGTAAATAGCCCACCCAATTTACCTACCTCATCCCCATACTGTTTTTATTTTATTTACTTTTCTGCTCTTTTGCACACCAGTATCTCTACTTGCACATCATCATCTGCTCATTTATCACTCCAGTGTTAATCTGCTAAATTGTCACTATTCGCTCCTATGGCCTATTTATTGCCTACCTCCTCATGCCTCATGCACACACTCTATATAGACTTTATTTTTTCTACTGTGTCATTGGCTTGTTTATTGTTTACTCCATGTGTAACTCTGTGTTGTTGTCTGTGTCACACTGCTTTGCTTTAATTTGGCCAGATTGCAGTTGCAAATGAGAACTTGTTCTCAACAAGTTAAATAAAGTTGAAATAAAAAAAAAATATATATTTTTAGGCCATTTAAACAGCGTGTGTTCCTCCTATAGACAAAGGGAGAAGGGCTATGTAAAGGGATCAATTGTGTTGTTCTGAGCATATGCAATGTGTCTGCCTCTGATGTAAAACAAATTTTTGACTTCCACACAAATGACTTCTTTTAGGTTTAAGGAAGTGTAGAGCCATGAAAGTTATGTATTTAGATCCACCTCCTCGAGACAAATTAAGCGATTGCTTTGCCATATGTGTGTGTCGTGAAGCAGTCAAGCTGGATAAATGTTTTTCTAAGGACCACCCCCCAGAAGATGTTTACATAGTCCTAGGAAGCTCTGGCTCTTCTGACTTACAAAACGGTGGGAAATCAATAAAATAAGTAATGTCAACATACTTTAAAAAAAAGTAATTCTAGTGCCCGATTTCAGGACGGTCAGCTTAATTAAACCAAAGACCTGCTTCAAATGTGAAGTATTGTGTTAAAGTGTAACCTACTATGTATGGACTGTTCAAGAGGCCTACATCACCTGCTTCCCTAAATAGTGGTCGATCCTGTACATCTCGTTGTCTTTGAGGGAGGCACCCAGTTGAGTGGACAGGAGTTGGGCGCTACTGAAATCATGGCCAAATGGCTTCTCCAGCACCACCCTCAACCACACCCCGTCAGTCGGCCTGCAGCTGTTGTTGATCTTTTCTGCAATGTCCGCATAAGCGAAGGCTGGCACTGACAGGTAGAACAGCCTGCCGGCCTCCACTATGCCCTCCTGCCTCAGCTGCTCTGTCAGGTGTGTGCCCAGGGCCTGGTAGTCCTCTGAAGTATTCAACTGCCGATACTCAGCCAGCCTCAGGAACTGCTCCTTCACCAGGGCACAGCGCTCCACAGACAACTCCCGAGGACAGACCACTCCCTTCAGCACATCAAACAGGATCGGCGTGGCCTTATCGTTGGGCGACAGGCCTCCGCCATAAAAGGAGAAGCTGTAGCCGCTACTGACCTGGTTAGCGTACAGATGGAAGAAGCCCTGCCACAGGTACTTCTTAGCCAAGTCACCTGTACCTCCCACTATGACCACTGACACATGACCTAGGCTCTGTGCTCCCTTGGCCTCCTTGGTATAGCCTCTCTGGACACACACAGTGGCCAGAAGCAGCAGTGCTGCCCACACAACCTTCCACATTCTCTGGTCCAACACAGATCAGCACCTACAGGAGAGAGACAGAGCAAGAAGAATCAGAGAATTTCAAAAAGGTGATTTACAGACCGGTTGTGGATTGCTAAGTATTTCCACGTTATTAACCCACAATCACAGTGGCTGAATTACCCACTTAAAACACACATTGATTACAGTCGTGGATTGGTTTTCCACCAATGCAAGCAGGAATTCTGTGAGGCAGCCTAGCCTACTCTTAATAATGTAGCATATTTGGTTTGTGGGTGGAAAGTGTCGACTCTTAGCTATTCCATGAACTACAACATCACCCCCCAACATAATCGTCTTACATGTCTCTGTTATAGGTTCATCTGTAGGTAAAAGTATTTATTTTTTGTGTCAAATTGAGGGAAATTTGTGTCAAATTGAAGGAACTACTCTGTCAGTAGATAACATGTCAATCCTGTGGTAAATGTTCTTCACATTTTCCACATTGGTTGTATTCAAGTGCTTGAACCCCGAGGCCTACGTTTTGGGGTGGAAAGTTAGAGACAACCGTACTGCTCAAATTGCAGAGAGAGACAATGGTTTCTAGACTGAGCCCATTGAAAAGAGTGTGGCTAAGTCAACATTTACAAGATTAACAGACGAGGCATCTACCGTAAACAGCTTGCGTAACTTTACGGTAACGTCTGAAATCATAGTCTAGTATTGAAGTTTACACAACAAACAACAAAAGTCAATGCCGCTGATTTCCTCTGGGAATCACATACTTTTGGAATGGATGGAAACTTATTAAAACATTTACATTTTTAGCTGACAATAAGTCAAGATTAAGGAGTGGTCCTATCCAAACAACCCAGATCACAGCTCTGACTGCAGGATGTTGATCAATAAACAAGAGGAGTAAAGATGAACATAGGCCAGGTCATTCAGTGTGAACAAATATCCATGGCATTAAGTTCTTGAAACTTTGGGTAACCAAAACCTCTTTTACCACACGTAAGACCACACATTGTATAATGATTTCAGTCACAGTGACATAAAGACTTGCTCTGTACTGTATACACATTGTAAGTTAGGCTAGTGGCAAAGATATAGGAACCATAGTGGCAAAGATATAGGAACCATCTCAATAATCATTTTAGATACCTATCCCATGTGTCTAAATCCCAATCCTCTTGAGAAAATGTCTTTGACCTTTCAGGGAAATAAAAAATTACATGGATACATAGTTGTCCCATTTTTATACAGAACGACTCATTTATGATTATGAGGGATCAACTCAGCCCCAGCAAATAGTGTACAAAATACTATAAATACATATTTTGAGTACCGATTAAGTATTAACTCATGATAAGTGCAGAACTAACAAACCATTGAATTAATAACTTCTCAAAAGTTCTATTGTGGGGGAAAAACTAGATAGCCCATAGCAGCCTGATGAATAACAACAGGGCTCACATTGTTAACCCAGTCTGCCTATGAGGATATTAGAGAATTGCAACACAGTCCTCCAGATGATCAGAAAGGCTGGATATTGGAAAGTCAAAAATGTACCATCCTGAAATTATACAGTAGCCTACACTCAATAAATATGGAACTTTGTAGAAACTCATAACACACCCAGTGCAAATATATTGAGCCTTGAAACCTTCACGCAACTAAAAAACAGAACCAAATGGTTTAACATCCACCTTCTGCCTAGTGTGTTTATCACATTTACAATCAAATTATATGTTAAACCTTGAAAAATAAGCAATAATAGCTTGCTTTTGCATACTATTTTCTCCTACTATTAATTTCTGACTGAAATACAAAACGGAACTAAATAACCCTGGCTAAAATATGATGTATTTGTCATGAATAGTGTCCTCTCACCTATGGCCCTGCCATCACAATCTATCTATTGAAAGTCAATATATATACAAAATAAAATGTAAAAAAAGAGTTCTTAACAGGACAGTTACACCTGCTAGCTGTCTGACTTCAGCCATGCAGTAGATGGATACAATGTTACCCAACAACAGCGTTTCTGTCCATTTACAATCACAATAAAATCATTTTGTATAGCTAATCCATCTCACTCAAAATATTCAAACTAACCTAGTCTGAACATAAACAATTATAAATGAATCCATCTCACTCAAACTATTCAAACTAACATAGTCTGAACATAAAAAATAATAAATGAATCCATCTCACTCAAACTATTCAAACTAGCCTAGTCTGAAAAAAAATATATATATATACAAATATATATATGTATTTTCAGACTAGGCTAGTTTGAATAGTTCGAGTGAGATGGATTAGTTTATTATTTTTATATATATATACATTCTATGGAAATTAAGTTTACCTTCTCCCTCGACAGTCGGTTTCGATGAAAGATCGCATCCATCGATATTTATGTCAAAAGACACTTCCTAGAGCAGTCACGTGACATCTGAGCGCTTGAATAAATGATGCGTTTCACAGATATATGAGCATACCAAATAGCCCGTACATTTCACCAGAGGCGTAATTGTTCAGTCAGTTACATTGGGATCCTGCATTAAACCATTAGGTCAGATGCAAATGCATTTTATTTGTGTTGCTTTAGATTTTTATGAATTTTACAAGAAAAAAAAGAGTGCAGTTGTTCACCTGAAACTACACATAAAAAGTTACGGCTGACAGTTTTTGGGAATTGAAAAAGAAAACGAAAGCCGAGCATGGCAGTAGCCTGTCGCCTAGGCTATTTCACTGCGTGCGGCTGAACTGACATCGTCTTGCTAATGCCAGCCTCTCTGACAATCAACATAACATGCTTTCGGCAGTTGAATGTGAAAGAGGTTAATGGAATTCATATAATTTGCTACAATAGTAGTCAATTATTCAATAACACTGTTTAAAAATCAAACAAATCATGACAAATGTTGACCCTCTAATCTATATTATCCCATTTATTTAAAATCCCAGTTTAGTTCATACCACAGGAGGCTGGTGAAAGGAGGACGGCTCATAATAAATTATGGAATGTAGTTAATGGAATGGTATCAAACACATGGAAACTATATGTTTGAAGTGTTTGATACTAGTCCATTCCAGCCATTACTATGAGCGCGTCCTCCCCAATGAAGGCGCTACCAGCCGCCTGTGGTTGACACCTCTGGCCCTTGTCTTCGGGGCTCCCATCTCTCCATCTCCTAAACATGACTGCCCTCTACTGGTGTACTACAGTTATTTAGAATTTCCAACTGAGGTACTTGTTTGAATGTTGAATGACACCCATAACAGTACTGTACTTTGTAGAGTCACTTTGGTAACACTCTACCCCCCTGCCTTTTTCTTTTGTTATAGAATAATATATACAATAAATATAAAATAAAATAACAAGATTACAAAATATGGTAAAATTGCCTGGCCTACATTACATCAATATTATTGGTAAATATTGAGAAACTAACTCAAAATTGCCATACAGTAAATTCAATATTCTCTAAGAACTAGTCTTGGCTATGCACCAGAACAAGAATGATACAACAAAAAAATAAACATTTACCACCACATATTTTCTTTAACTAGATAATGACTCTTATAAGATATTAAAATAAATTACATATTTGGTTTTGTATCCTGAAACATTTGTTCGTACTGCATCAGCTGATAAGCCGTCTCATGCCATCATTTAGTGCCTATGGAACCAAGAAAAGGTAGAACCAAGTGCTCTTTTGGTCTTTTTTCAATACTTGCAGTCTTTACCACATGACAGATTTAGACTGAAGTCATCTTAAATCAACCTCCCTGCACAAAAACTACCAGATAAGGTCATGCAATTTTCCCTGAAAACACCACATTGACCTTCAACTGCACAAAACCTACTTATAACACTATATTAAATCCTGCCAATACACACACCACACACACACACAGCTTTAGGTCCAGTGGCCATACCCCAGAGCCCTCCCAAGTAGCCTTCCACTGTGAAATGTAAACAGTGCTTCCTGAGTGTGTGTGTGTGTGTGTGAGAGAGAGAGAGAGAGAGAGAGAGAGAGAGAGAGAGAGAGAGAGAGAGAGAGAGAGAGAGGAGAGAGAGAGAGAGAGAGAGAGAGAGAGAGAGAGAGAGAGAGAGAGAGAGAGAGAGAGAGAGAGAGAGAGAGAGAGAGAGAGAGAGAGAGAGAGAGAGAATGGGCCCATACAGAGTTTGCTAGCCCAGCTGTCCCTGCCATAACCCAAGACTTGAGAGGCAGCACAAGCTCCGCAAGACACAAGCTGGAGGGCCACTGTATTCTATCACCTCCTCCCCCCAGGCCTTCTACCCAGCCCCTAGCTACCTTCCTTCCCTTTGTTCAGACTTCAGGGCAGACGTCGTCAAGCTGAGCACACAAACGAACGCATATGAATGTCTGCTCTCATCTTCATCAGGCCCCCCTCGGCCAACACACATCACATTTACTACGGCTATTTACCAAATTACATTTCACTTTCGTTTGTCCTCTTACTCCCCTTCTACGTTCCACACAAGATCTGGGAGCAGGGAATTAACCTAAAAGCACAAACTGCTACTCATCTTTACATGGGGGTGGCTGTGGAAATGTACTGATACAAAGGACAATTGCAAGATAAGAAAAAGAAGTCTCATTCAATTTGATAAAATCTTTCTTTGTAAAGTAAATACTGTAAAATGTAATTAGAGTTTTTGTGATCTCAAATAAAACACTTGCCCCTTCAATTACTTCAAAACGCTCTCCTTTGGATTCACTGTTATTTCATTTATTTTATCATTGCATATGTATTTGGCACCACACTACAGGAGGGGATTTTAACATGTTACCCTGGACTGACTCTTAAACTTGATAACCACCATCACTGTGTCTTTCCTAAACACGATGCTTTGTCTAACCAGTTCCATTAACTCATTCTAGAAGTCTTTCATTCTGCCAACCACCAATCAGCCCTGATAGGTAATATGCTGCAGTGATGCAGATGCTGGCAGTGAGGATGACTGTTCAAAGAGTGAAGTCATAGTTACACTTCTCCCTTGTGTGAGTAATTGTTTGTGTGTTTCAACTGCATACTCACATTTCTTGCATCCATAGAGTGGAAACATGTCCGAACAGGCTTTTTTCTTTGCTTCTGAACACCACCCTTAAAAAAAGTCCCTTTTAAAACACACACAGACGCCGCCCAAATTCCAGTTGTGAGAGGTGCTGAAAAGATTTGGGTTTCAGTGTGATAAACTTAAGAGGACATTGTAAGACAAACAAAGCGCCCTCTCATTCTTAGAGAATATATGGGGTCCTTGTTGACAGGTGTGCAACACCACTCTATACTATAGATGGAAATCTAGAGGTACTTAGCCATGGACCTAGCCCCCATTTGTTTTACTGGAGCAAGTGACTTGCGAAGAAGATTTTCTGTTAACTAGTTCTTTATACGCTTTGTGTGTAGTTTGGTCCTTTAACTTTCGCCCAAACACACACAATTTGTCTTAAGGATTATTTAAGTGATTAACAATGACTGATAGAGGATTCAGCAACCAGAACAAACTCAATAGAAATCACTGACAGAGGCGGTGGCTTAAATTTTACGTTTCATCAAACTGGCAAAGGTTCATCATTGACTAACTATGTGTCTGGGCACCCTAACCGTGAGAACTGTCCAAAACAGTAGGCACATTTCATGTGAGCATTATACAAAAACTCCCCGGCCTTCACAATAGTGCTCCACCTCTCTGTTTGCTCAAAGCACGAGAGGTGCAAGAAAAGCTGTGGGTCTGGGTGTGGGAGAGCCTGAATGACATGGCGTTGATGCTGCCGCTGTTCGCTGACCCTCGAAATGCAAGCACAGACCCCAGTGTGAAGTGTCTTTGTGTTGGCAGATCCCAAAGTAGCAGGGAACCAGCAGAGGGGGGGGGGGGGGGGGGGGGGGAAGTACCAGCCGGGGGAGGGGGGAGGGGTTCAACACTCTTCTCTAGCAGGACGCATGCTCCATAGGAAGATTAAGAATACTTTATTATAATAGATAATTTGCATACCTCCCGAGGGCGTTAACCTTTGACACCTCTCTAGCACCACTGACAAACTGACAACAGAAACCGCCTCACTCAATATCAGAACCTTTCAATACATGAAGCAGATCTTGCAGACAGAAGAGTGTAAATAACTAGAAGCCTTTTATGAATACTCAGATGCAATGTTCTCCATGTGCATTGAATGTCCACATTTTCAAGTTAATCAATATCTTCATTTTTTCCAAATGATTTTGAAGCCTCTCATTGAAACATCCCAGCTGTTCGCACCCAGGCTCTGTCGCAACCAGCCGCGACTGGGAGGTCCGTGGGACGACGCACAATTGGCCCAGCGTCATCCGGGTTAGGGAGGGCTTGGCCGGTAGGGATATCCTTGTCTCATCGCGCACCAGCGACTCCTGTGGCGGTCCGTGCGCAGTGCACGCTAACCAAGGTTGCCAGGTGCACGGTGTTTCCTACGACACATTGTTGCGGCTGGCTTCCGGGTTGGATGCGCACTACAACGGGAGTTGTAGTGATGAGACAAGATAGTAGCTACTAAAACAATCGGATACCATGAAATTGGGGAGAAAAAGGGATAAAAAAAATAAAATAAAGAAATAAATTATTCTCACTTCATGTTCTATCAAGTGTTTATGGCTTGATTTTATTAGGACCTCATTTTGGACTAATCTTCCAAGAGTCCCTAACAAGCTTTAAAATGCTATTTACATTTTCAGAAATAACACACTGTTACAAACAACAGATATATCACACTGACAAAAACGTAATATATACAAAAGTAGATAAGAAAATAATCTAAACTATAATAATGATAAATACTCTGACAGTCTGAAAAGACACATAAGTTCAGTCATCTACCAGAGTCACGCATGACATCACAATGTCACGGCTGTCGTAAAAACGGGACCAAGGCGCAGCGGATGTTGAGTTCCACATATTTAATTCAAAGAGAAACTTAAACAGAACAAAATATATAAATAAACGAACAGCTAAACGTGACTACGTGGTGCACATGCACAAACACAAAACAATATCCCACAAACACAGATGGGAAAAATAGCTACTTAAATATGATCCCCAATTAGAGACAACGATTACCAGCTGCCTCTAATTGGGAATCATTCAAAACACCAACACAGAAAATATAAACTACAACACAACATATAAATTATAAACTAGAATACCCCCTAGTCACACCCTGACCTGCTACACCATAGAGAAACAAGGGCTCTCTATGGTCAGGGTGTGACTCACAATCTATTGTTTGTTGGTCCTAAAATATTGCTTGCATGGTTTTATTGAAAGATTTCTGGTTTGCTCAGATAAACTTTTATATTTTTTTATTGCTCTGAAACTAAATGCTAATTTGCCTATTTATTTTCATTGCTAGGGTAAGACATAGATGGTGGTGATCTTGTTCCTAGTGTTGACTGAATATCTGTCTCATACCAATTGAATCATGTTGTGAATGGAGTTTGGTCTTTTTAAACGGTGTACATAATGTAAGCATGTTTTTTTCAATTATCTTATCGATTGCTGACCACCCAAGAACATTGTCCATGACTACAACAGAATAATCATATATCCAGCTTAGAACAATCCTTGCTGCTTTGTTCTGTGCGATCTGCAGCCTCCTTATCTCACTTTCTGATGCTTCCCCCAGACCACAGAACAGCACATTAGTTCACCTGACTCCAAATTGATGCTTGGTTTCTTTGCCTGAGAGTTTTTCCCAGTAGATACTTAGCCATCCTTCTGACTATGCACGTTGTCTTAATCATTTTTGGTGCGTTGTGACAGAGAATGAATCATGTTAGAAATGCACTCTGGTGTATTGACTGAAAGTCTGCATTCTTCAAGCAGAGTCCAAAAGGCACAATTACAGTGTTTTCAGAAACTATTTAAACCCCTTCCATTTTTCCAGATTTTGTTACTTTACAGCATTATGTAAATAAGGTATTTGTTTTTTATGTTTTATACATTTGCAAAAAATTCTTAAAATCTGTTTTTGCTTTATCATTATGGGGTATTGTGTGTAGATTGATGCAGATTAATATTTTTTTAATCTATTTTAGAATAAGTATTCAAACCCTTTGCTATGAGAGTCGAAATTGAGCTCAGGTGCATCCTGTTTCCATTGATCATCCTTCAGATGTTTGTACAACTTGCTTGAGAGGATCTGCAGAGAAGAATGGGAGAAACTCCCCAAATACAGGTGTGCCAAGCTTGTAGTGTCATACCCAAGAAGACTCGAGGCTGTAATCGCTGCCAAAGGTGATTCAACAAAGTACTGAGTAAAGGGTCTGAATACTTATGTAAATGTAATATTTCTGTTTATTTTTTTCATTTGCAAAAAACAATCTAAAAACCTGTTTTTGCTTTGTCATTATGGGGCATTGGGTGTAGATTGATGAAGGAACATTTTAATTTAATCAATTTTAGAATAAGGCTGAAACGTAACAAATTTTTTTTAAAGGAAACGGTTCTGAATAGTTTCCGAATGCACTGTATAGTCCAAAGTGTACTTTACTTGTTAACACATTTTTAACCAACATCGTTCCTTCTGTCTGTTGTATGATTATTGTCCATGTATGGTAACATAAGACAAGACAATGTCTGTCCTCTTCAGTAGATTTTTCTGTGTCTTTGTGAGGACGGCTGTCTATGTTTGGCTCTCAGCTCAAGGGGCTCTCCTGTCCAAGTACACGAATCCTCACAAAGAGGACTTGACACTGAAATTCCTTCAGATGAGAGTTGCTAGGTGATGCCATTGTTTATGCCTTTTTTGTGTCCCCATATTCATACCCAAATTCTAAAGTTCTTTATGAAGACCATCTCATTAGTAGTCACATATTCATACCAGCCCACCCCTCCACTTGACCCCTCCCTTTCCTAGGGTGGGAAAGACCTGTTTTAAATAAGATGGTTTGTGGAAGATGCTTCCAGCTACTTGTAAGACTGTCCAACAAGATAAAGACTCTCGCTTGCTCATTTTTCAGAATCTTAACACCTCAAGATGACCACAAGTAACAACCACTGGTTTCTTGACTCTAATTTTCTCTCTTACCGAAGTAGTACTAGTAGTAGGTTAGAAGAAAAAATTTCACATTATAAATCATGTTATTACTATTGATAAGGATATAAGAATATAATACAGATATAATCCATATTCAATGAACTATTCTGGGGCAGGGGACGAGGTGTGTGTGTATGTGTGAGCGTGTGTATGTACGCGCGTGCTCACGTGTGTGTGGTGTTGTGAAAGAAATGTACAAATAGACATAGTACAATATTGCACATTTTTTCTAAAAGCTAAATACTAGGGGGATAGCCTACAGTCGTTTCACTGAATGTACATCCTCACTGCACAGGTAGTATAATCTTATGATTTGACCCCACCTCTACCGCATACCATATATGGATTGTGCCCACATTCCAAAGGCGGAGCTCATCATGCCACCTGTTTTTCTATGGAACTTTCGGCTGAAACGAAGGGCGGTTGACACCGGTAGTGCTCACAGAAGTTCGGCGATATTACGAGATCAGATCAGAGAGGAATTGCCGTCAAAAGTTTTAAAAAAAATGGATTTCCGTCGTGTTACTTTTGATTCTTTGTTTTTGTATGTATTTATTACCCATATATTTATTACTCTTCACGCGAAAGAACGTACGTACTCTATTTTTCGTTCTAAAATGCGATTGTAAAGAGCCTTGCTTTGTGTTTTATGAGTTGGGGGATTGGGCTGTGACATGGTATTCTTGAAGTTTTGTAATATTCTTGCGATATTGTCTATATTACAGTGTTATACAGTCTTTTTAAACAGTCTTTTTCCTCCAATATTTATATTTTCTGTTCAATGTATTGCTTTTTCTATGATATTGTTGGCTATCTTTGCTACTTTAAACATGCAATAATAATACTTTTCATTATTCTTAATTTATACAACTTGGTAATGGTGGTATTTGATCATGATTTAAAGGAAGGAATTTTACTTCACAAAGAGGACTTGACACTGAAATTCCTTCAGATGAGAGTTGCTAGGTTGTTCATTCAAAGTTTTTAGTTTCAGTATCGGAGTGGACAGGGTCTTGTACTGAAGGGAGAAGGGATGGGAGTGTAGGCTGTGATTGACTTGCATGGGTTCTTAGAGATGTTCCCAACAATTTTCACTCCCTTTATCATGCTATTTAACTTCCCATATTTTCCTCTGCCTTTTTCATGCAAACACGGGGGTTGAAGGACATAGTAATTCATAGTTTACTTAAATAGACATGGCTTACTTGATCAGATTTGTCATGCATGTCCTCTTGAAAGCCGTGGATGACGTTATATTGGGCCTATTTGGTGAATCTAGGCCTGGCAATTTCTAGCAGGCTACTTTAATAATTGTTGGCTCAGAGAAACAAAGTAACTTTTATAATCCAGTTTACTTGTAGAGTACATCGCTTATTACACATGTTCAATTTCTTATAACACATAAGAAGTTATGCCTATTATTTTCTAACGAAACAGCTCCTCAAATGAATTAAGAATGTTTACTAATATTGCTTTAAAATTATCTCTGTAGAGGTGCTGCTGGATATGAAAGCTTCGGGAGGCGAGTTGGGATGGTTGACCTGGCCATATGAAGAAGGGGTGAGTAGTAACCATAGCATATAGTGAGAAAATATAAGGATTGCAGTAGTCTAACCAGATGGATGGTCTACACATGATACACCAGATGGTGTGAACAGTAGGCTAGATGTCACACAAGGTAGATTCCAAGCCACATTTTGAATTGCACATTTTTGAAAGGTCACATGCAAGACATTCTCTCCGCTCTCATTCCTTCAGAACAGTTTTCTGTGAAAGATGGAATGAGTAGCAGCTCACAAAGTTTTGGCAAAGCTAGCCTACACTGGTTTTAGAGCAACCCTTTCATAATACAACTATAAATGTCATAAAATGTCAGCGTTAGAGCTGCATCTGAATTTACAGGACAAACGTACATTTTCTAACTGAAAATAGCCAACAGGTTGTCATCATTCCAACAATATTCCCCCAAAAACTTTTTGTTGTTGTTGCTGTGGTAATATAAATTTGGGAGGTTCCTGTCAGACAAACTGGAACACAAGACTGATGGAAGGAGAAAGGAAGGGAGACTGGTTGGAGGGGGAGAGAGGCATTCCTCTATCTATAGTAGTGTGGTTGACGGTCTTAAAAAAGCAACAGGACGTGGTCAGCGTCAGTGCGCTAACTGCTGTTCTTTTGTTACCGTGAAGTTTACAGATGCATTGCATTCTCTACGTATTGGGTAGGATTCCCCCCTATTTTATGATGTTTGGTCTATTCTCATCAAACTTCCTCAAACTTATGAAACACATTTACATCTGACTTTGGAGTGGATGTTTTAATAATGCACTTTCTTCTTGATCTATATCTATCTTCTCTTCCTTCTCACACTCATCCTTCTCACACTTGGAATAAAGCACTCACTGTGTATGGTCCAATGAAATATGCCTTTATGGAAGCCATCTGAGGGGTTAAATGATTTCATGATGGTTATTCTTTTACAGCCCTGTGCTTAATTAATGGATTCCTTAAATCCTGCTACCAGGCAAGCATTTCCTTATTTTCCCTCTCTTAAAACAGACTTAATCACAGCCAATATTGCTGCCATGTCTTTTCCATGAACTTGTAAAAAAACCTTTTACTGCCATAATGCTTGGTATTCCACAAAAGTATTTGTTTTAGTGTTAGTCTGTGTCACACAGGCACCCACGTCAGTTCGTGGAAACCACACACGCAGTGAGCAATCCACGCGTCCAGACCAAATCCTTCCCTGGCGTGTGGAAGAAAAGTAGCAGGAAAGCTTGAGCAGTTTATAGGCTTCTCAGCAGACAGACAGGTTGTTTCATCAATAAAACAGCAACTGATCCTTGACGAGAACATAATCCCCTTAATCTTATGCTCATTCTCTTAAAACCCTATCTCTCCTTCCTTCACTTGTTGTGTCTTGCCCTGTACATTGTGTTAAACTAAACCTCTGTTCTCTCTCTGTTTCAGTGGGAGATAGTCCAGACAGTGGTGAATGGCTCCCTCCTCTACACTTACAGTGTGTGTAACATCGACGCGGGTGAGCAGGACAACTGGCTCCGAACCACCTTCATCCAAGGACGCCCAGGGACCACCCGCGTCTCTGTGGAGCTGCACTTCGTTGTGCGGGACTGCAACACCTTCGACGGCACCTCGCTCGCCTGCAAAGAGACCTTCAACCTGCACATGTTCGAGGCCGATGCCGACGTGGGCACCAGCTTCCATAAGGGCCAGTTCCGCAAAGTGGCCACCATCGCGTCGGATGAAATCACGCGGGGCCGCGGTGTGCTGAAGGTAAACGTGGAGACACGGACAGTGGGCCCTCTATCCAGGAAGGGCTTCTACTTGGCCTTCCAGGACATGGGAGCGTGTGTGGCACTGCTCTCTGTGAGGGTGTACTACAAGACTTGTCCGTCCACCGTGCAGAGCCTGGCCGCCTTCCCAGAGACGGTAACAGATGCCCTGAGGGAGGTGGAGGGAACATGTGTGCAGAACGCCGTGAGCCAGGCCACCCCACGCATCTACTGCACCGCTGAGGGAGAGTGGGTGGTGCCCGTGGGACAGTGCCAATGCCGCGGAGGCTATGAAGTTGTTGGAGACTCCTGCCAAGGTAAGACTACAGCCAGGCTTCACGTAATGCATCTCCCTGCACACCCCAACCATACCTGTTGTAATGTTGGGTGTTAGTTTTCAACAGCAGCTGTATTTACAGAAGTGCAAGGACTAACCACCACACTGGCTGGGTTTTTAGAAATGACTGCACACTGTGCACAAGAATGTGAATTGTGATTTAAAACATCACAGAGACATGAATGTTAATTTGGATTTCAAACACCTCACAGACATGAATGTTAATTGTGATTTAAAACATCTCAGAGACATGAATGTTAATTGGGATTTCAAACACCTCACATACATGAATGTTAATTGTGATTTAAAACATCTCAGAGACATGAATGTTAATTTGGATTTCAAACACCTCACAGACATGAATGTTAATTTGGATTTCAAACACCTCACAGACATGAATGTTAATTGTGATTTAAAACATCTCAGAGACATGAATGTTAATTGGGATTTCAAACACCTCACAGACATGAATGTTAATTGGGATTTCAAACACCTCACAGACATGAATGTTAATTGGGATTTCAAACACCTCACAGACATGAATGTTAATTGGGATTTCAAACACCTCACAGACATGAATGTTAATTGGGATTTCAAACACCTCACAGACATGAATGTTAATTGGGATTTCAAACACCTCACAGACATGAATGTTAATTGGGATTTCAAACACCTCACAGACATGAATGTTAATTGGGATTTCAAACACCTCACAGACATGAATGTTAATTGGGATTTCAAACACCTCACAGACATGAATGTTAATTGGGATTTCAAACACCTCACAGACATGAATGTTAATTGGGATTTCAAACACCTCACAGACATGAATGTTAATTGTGATTTCAAACACCTCACAGACATGAATGTTAATTGTGATTTCAAACACCTCACAGACATGAATGTTAATTGGGATTTCAAACACCTCACAGACATGAATGTTAATTGGGATTTCAAACACCTCACAGACATGAATGTTAATTGGGATTTCAAACACCTCACAGACATGAATGTTAATTGGGATTTCAAACACCTCACAGACATGAATGTTAATTGGGATTTCAAACACCTCACAGACATGAATGTTAATTGGGATTTCAAACACCTCACAGACAAAAATAAAAGCAGGTCAGGTGTAGAATGATATACAGGAATGAATTTAGACAAAACAGTGTGAGGTATTTGGACATGTTTTTGTTTGTTTTGACAGCAATGCCAAGAGATGTTTAGGATTGTAACACTATTTCCAAACATGATATGGGAGAGGGACTGCATGTGGGAGAATGTGGCAGAGGTACAAGGCAAAGGGGAATTTTGGGGAAGTTTTGACTGCTGTAAAGAGCACTCCTGGTCATGAATCATTCTACCTGGCCAACATTTTCTTTCCACTGTGTTTGTCTCTCAGGACGTAGAAATGGGGTGGGGTGCGGAGGATACTGTTTTATGGACAATGAAAATTGTACGAGGGAAATCTGTTGTAGACTATAGGGGCATGAGGTGTAAAAGTTTGTAGTTTAAGTAGGAATGGTGTTTAAGAATGTTCAAATGCATATAATCCGGATACATCTGTTTGTTTGAGGCAAGGGGACTGGTAGAGAGGCATTTGGTTTTTTAATGTTGTATATGAGAAACACTGAGAGTACGCCTAGATGGAACACATTGCAGTAATGAATTGAAATGTAAATGATTGTTTGCTCACATTGTTTGTATGAAAGTTGCCATGTCTTTGGTATTCCGGGGTGTGGTGTGATGAGCTATCAGGAGGAAACTGGAAAGGAGGGGGAGAGGGAGGGAGGAACATTACATTACTTTATGCTCAGTGAACTGGGGATTTCTGAAAGGAATTCGTTCACCCTCACGTCCCCTCCCGTACTGATTGGCTAAGGAGAGCCATGTGACTTGATGTGCCAGCTGAAGAGTACCTGAGCAGTGTGTCTTCTCCACACAGCTATTTGTGTGCGTCCATAGCCATGGCTGAGGTGAACCACAGATTACAGGGACTGTGCCGTCACGCCCATCTCAGTCAGGAAGGTTATACTGAGTCAGTCTGTGGTTTATGACGGGACAAGAGGCTCCCTTGTTGAAGCCAGAGATCCCGGTCACCTTGGGTGGTATAATTACTTGGATTGTATCCCTTTGACTCCCTATTACAGTAAAATATAGCCAATAGGCTAGGCAACCAGGTTAGCTCATAGATAAGGGATCATCAACTAACTGAACAAAATATAAACGTAACATGTACAGTGTTGGTCCCATGTTTCATGAACTGAAATAAAAGATCCCAGACATTTTTCTATACGCACAAAAAGCTTATTTCTCAAAAATATTGTGCGCAAATTTGTTAACATCCCTGTTAGTGAGCATTTATCCTTTGCCAAGATAATCCATCCACCTGACAGGTGTGGCATATCAAGAAGCTGATTAAACAGCAAGATCAATACACAGGTGCACCTTGTACTGGGGACAATAAAAGGACACTCTAAAATTTGCAGTTTTGTCACACAACACAATGCCATATATGTCTCAAGTTTTGAGGGAGTGTGGATTTGGCATACTGAGTACAGGAATGTCCACCAGAGCTGTTGCCAGAGAATTTAATGTTAATTTCTCTACCATAAGCCGCCTCCAACGTCATTTTAGAGAATTTAATGACCCCAAGCATACAGCCAATGCAATGCTGAAATGGTTTCAGAACAAGAATGTGAAAGTCCCTTTGTGGCCCAGCCAAAGCCCAGACTAGAATTGAAAATCTGTGGAAAGACTTGAAGATTAGGGTTTACCGCCGCTCCCCATCTAACTTATGAAAGCTTAAAATCCCCAAATCCAGATGTGTCTCTTGTGGATACAGACATACCCAAGACGACTCAAAGCTGTAATCGCCGACAAAGGTGCTTCTACAATGTATTGACTCAGGGGTGTGAATACTTATGTAAATGAGACATTTATGTATTTCATTTTCAAAAACATTTCTAAAATATCTAAAAACTGGGGGCCAAACCCGGCCCGCAGGCCACCAGTTAGGGAACCCTGTCATAGATTGTTATGTTGTTACCGTACTACATTAAAGATACATTTACATTTATCTTAACATTGAGAAAGTATTCCACCATACCATAGCTCCAAGCCTGAGGAAGGGTAACCTGAAGGGTCTGATAGTTCCAGGCGAAGGGGAAGGCCAAGGAATGTTCCATGTCCAGGACCGCTGTCAGTGCTGCTGTGAATCGCATTACAAGAGACATGCCAAACAGAAGATGTATTTAAAAAATACATTATTGATGCAATTTCAAGGTTGTTTGAGTTTCTTTGTGCATTATCACATTTGCTTGAGATGATTTTACTGCAACACTGCTCACTGCATCTAAGCTTGTTGACATAGGCGTTTCAAAGAGCTGTCAGTCAAGGTGAGCTCATGAATATAAGCTCTCCGCCACTCAGCCTGTCTTTTCAAACTTCCTGATAGTAAGCCATGAGAGAGAAATGCCTTTTTACCTCAAATATTTCAGCATTTCTACCCCAAAAAAATATTATGGGTGATATTTTAGTCACTCAAAAGGCCATTTTACATGGGAATGACTGTTCGGGACCTTTAAAAAATATTTTCACAGTTGAATTCGGAAGTTTACATACACCTTAGCCAAATACATTTAAACTCAGTTTTTTCACAATTCCTGACATTTAATCCTAGTAAAAATTCCCTGTCTTAGGTCAGTTAGGATCACCACTTCATTTTAAGAATGTGAAATGTCAGAATAATAGTAGAGAGAATTATCACATTCCCAGTGGGTCAGAAGTTTACATACACTCAATTAGTATTTGGTAGCATTGCCTTTAAATTGTTTAACTTGGGTCAAACGTTTCAGGTAGCCTTCCACAAGCTTCCCACAATAAGTTGGGTGAATTTTGGCTCATTCCTCCTGACAGAGCTGGTGTAATTGAGCCAGATTTGCAGGCCTCCTTGCTCGCACATGCTTTTTCAGTTCTGCCCACACATTTTCTATGGATTGAGGTCAGGGCTTTGTGATGGCCACTCCAACACCTTGACTTTATTGTCCTTAAGCCATTTTGCCACAACTTTGGAAGTATGCTTGGCGTCATTGTCCATTTGGAAGACCCATTTGTGACCAAGCTTTAACTTCCTGACTGATGTATTGAGATGATGCTTCAATAAATCCACATTTCCCTCCTCATGATGCCATCTATTTTGTGAAGTGCACCAGTTTCTCCTGCAGCAAAGCACCCCCACAACATGATGCTGCCACCCCTGTGCTTCACGGTTGGGATAGTGTTCTTCGGCTTGCAAGCCTCCCCCTTTTTCCTCCAAACATAATGATGGTCATTATGGCCAAACAGTTCTATTTTTGTTTCATCAGACCAGAGGACATTTTTCCAAAAAGTACTATCTTTGTCCCTATGTGCAGATGCGAACCATAGTCTAGTTTTTTTATGGCGGTTTTGGAGCAGTGTCTTCTTCCCTGCAGAGCGGCCTTTCAGGTTATGTCGATATAGGACTGGTTTTACTGTGGATATAGATACTTTTTTACCTGTTTCCTCCAGCATCTTCACAAGGTCCTTTGCTGTTGTTCTGGGATTGATTTGCACTTTTCGCACCAAAGTACATTCATCTCTAGGAGACAGGCTTCGTGGTCCCATGGTGTTTATACTTGCGTACTATTGTTTGTACAGATGAACGTGGTACCTTCAGGCATTTGGAAATTGCTCCCAAAGATGAACCAGACTTGTGGAGGTCTATAATCTTTTGATTTTTCCATGATGTCAAGCAAAGAGGCACTGAGTTTGAAGCTAGGCCTTGAAATACATCCACAGGTACACCTCCAATTGACTCAAACGATGTCAATTAGGTCATCAGAAGCTTCTAAAGCCATGACATCATTTTCTGGAATTTTCCAAGCTGTTTAAAGGCACAGTCAACTTAGTGTATGTAAACTTCTGACTTACTGGAATTGTGATACAGTGAAATAAACAATTGTTGGAAAAAACAAAGTAGATGTCCTAGCCGACTTGCCAAAACTATAGTTTGTTAACAAGACGTTTGTGGAGTGGTTTAAAAACTAATTTCAATGACTTCAACCAAAGTGTATGTAAACTTCCAACTTCAACTGTAGATATATATATATATATATATATATATATTAAAAGAGGACAAAGACAGAAAAGACCCAAACAGGCTTGACATGACAAACTTGTTCAGTTCATTATTATACTAATTTATAATACTGAGTCATATCCTAATTCTCTGTGCAGTCAAGCAGAAACACATTCCTGTCAATGGCAAGGGATTTATGTCTCTAAAGGTCCAGAGAATATGTTCTGGGAACGAGGAAGTAAAGGGGAAGGTTGGGCCAGGATGACTCAAATAAGATGGTTGTTCGTGACTCAGTATGAAGTCATTAGGGAGGGTAGTTGGTGGTTAGTGGACAGTTGGCGGGCGCATGAGAGGTTGGTCAGTTAGATGTGTGGAACTGCCAGGAACTTGATTAATTTAGGCAAGGGGCGGTAGGTAGCCTAGTGGTTAGAGCGTTGGACTAGTAACGGAAAGGTTGCAAGATCAAATCCCCAAGGTAAAAATCTGGTGTTCTACCTCTGAACAAGGCAGTTAACTTAACCCACTGTTCCTAGGCCATCATTGAAAATAAGAATTTGTTCTTAACTGACTTGCCTAGTTAAATGAAGGTTAAAAAAAAATTGTCAAGAGGATTAGTGTGGAGCAAAAGGACAGCTGTTTGCGAATGATATGCCACATGCAATGAGCTCCTTGTTCCCACTCATTAGAACAATGGGCTGACACAGAGATCAAAACATAGATGAGATTAACAGATACATTACTGCCTCCACCACTCCATTCATAAAGAGCACCGCCGTGTCCAAAGGAACTGACCAGGACAATGTGAGCCATTATTTCAGGTCCCACTTTCAGTCAGATATTTTTTTTTATTTCCTTAGTTTGTAAGAAAATTCAATTCATCAATAACAAACAACCACATTAATGTGTAATAATTCTGTCAAATTAATTTTTTTAGTCTTGTAAAGTTTCACTCACTGAGATTCAAACATTCTCAGAGTGATCTTGAAAGAGTGCTGTCACTGATATATGCAGCGCACATTCCACCATTTTAGGGCTCTAATGAATAAACACAACATATTTATGGAACCACTCAGTCCAATCCCAGTCACAATAGATGAATAGGGGTAGGGGTGCTTTGATACTTGGCAGGAGTCCTGCTGCTCCTTCTCCAGATGAAACAGGCTAGCCCCCTTTTCTTATGCGTTCGTAGCACTATACACCCCTACACTCCCAGAGTGATTCCCCAGAGAGAACTTCTGTTGGTACTTGCAACCCTAACCCATCCCCCATCCATCTATTCTTCTCAATCCCCCCTACTCAAACTCAAAACTCATCTCCATTGTTCTATTGTGGGGCTGGATGTTACGCAGCGGTCCTTCTGCCATGGTGGTTAAGTCACTGGCAGATCCCTCTTGTCCATCACAGGTCACCCTCTTCACTATAGAGGCCTGATGAAAGACTTATCCCCTGGGGAGACATTAGAATAAAGGGTGAGAGAGAGGAGATCGCTTCTTAAAGTAAACATTCACATCGATTCTCCTAAAAAATGTGTATTGATTTAGGCTCCAACAACACGGTTGGTCAACAACATCTCCCCTTTAGCAGTTCTACTTCCTCCAGACTTCCTCTCCCTTGCTCCATCCTTGCATGTTGTCATTTGTCACCGGAGGAAGGAAGGAAGTACAGTTTCAGACTTGCAATCCCTGCATCCTGGTTTCTGTCCAATACAAACACACACACACACACACACACACACACACACACACACACACACACACACACTTCCGGAATGGAAGGTACATTTTTTCTTCATATCCTACAGGTCAGTTGAATATCTTCAGCAGTAACCATTTTGCTGTTTCCGTTAGGCTCCTCAGACAATACCCACACCAGCATTCACAGTGCTGATGTTGGAGTTCAAAGGGAACGGTTGTACAGAGTGAACATCTGCTATGTTGAGTGTTTCCGTGGCATCCGGTTGACTGTCAGTGCAACTTGAGAATGGAACTTGAGGCGCAAAGGACAAGTGGAGGCAAATCGTCCGGAAAATCCCATTCCATTCTGTTAAAATACAAAGCCTCAGTGATTACAGTTTAACCACAGCCTGAGTTTCCTGTCAAGCCCCAGGGGACTGACAGAGATATCTTTTTAATGTATTGTAACTCAATCACACACTCTTTCCCTTGTGTACGTGTGGATACTAATAATACTATAACTAATAAGCATCCTCCTGTTTCTTTCAGCGTGTACGCCAGGCTCCTTTAAAGACTCTGTGTCCAGTGAGTCCTGTGAGGTTTGTCCTGAGAATACTGAGCCATCCACAGCCGGCGCCCTCCTGTGTCCATGTATGGAGGGATTCTACCGCTCCCCATCAGACCCTCTTATGTCAGCCTGCTCTGGTAAGAACAATGGCCAGATAGTCAGCTACAGCCAGGCCTATCACTAACAAAGGATTAGCCAATTCTACAGCCATTCCTTATTTTATCCTGTGTCCTCATAGGCTATACTGTCTTTATGTCATCATCATTGTTGATAGAGGGATCTGAGCGTTCTTCATCTGGTGTATTAACATTTGGAATGTCTCACAATAACTCCTTTAGCCCCACCCAGCGCCCCTCGTGACCTGGCCTCCACCACTCTGTCAGCGGACGGCAGGCTGCAGCTGTCCTGGAGCCCCCCACTGGTGACAGGAGGCCGCCGGGACATCTGCTACAGCGTGGTGTGTGAGCGCTGCACCGGGGCCCTGTGTGTGCCCTGTGGGGAGAAGGTCCGCTTCCAGCCCGACCCCACGGACCTCCAGGACACCATGGTGACTGTTAGCCAGTTGGAGCCCCACCTCAACTACACGTTCACTGTAGAGGCCCGCAGCGGAGTGTCTCAGTACAGCAGCCAGAGACCCAGCAGCACCATCACCACCGCTCTGCACTTCACTGATCCCCCCAAGGTGACGTCCATCCGTCTGGAGGAGCGGAGCCCCACCAGCCTGTCTCTGTCCTGGGCTCTGTCCAGCCGAGCACCATCCCATATCACCCACCGCTACGAACTCATGTACCGCAGGAAGGTAAGACAGACAACTACACTCCTCCCTCTCTCTTCTCTCCATGTCAGTCACACATTAAACACAACATATATATATATATAATAGTATTAGTATATCTCTATAGTGAATCCCCTCTCAGTGCTCCTCTCTCTCCCTGTCCCATGCAGGAGGACGACAGTGAGCGTGATGTCACCACATACACAGTCCTGGTTCTGGACAAGAGTACGGTGCAGATCAGTGACCTCTCCCCTGACACGGCCTACGTGTTCAGAGTTCAGGCTCTCAGCCCTGAGGGAAACCCAGGGGGATACAGCATGAAGCATGTGTTCAAAACCTTGCCCATTGGTAAGTGTGGCCCTAGAGACACCACACTGTTTGTCTCTAATATCCAGGCAAGACGTTTTAAAATGTGAGTGTATTGTGATCTCACTGTGTTGTCTGTGGTTGTGTTTCAGCAGAGTCTCAGGTCCAGAACTACACAGGGGTTATGGGAGCTGTAGTAGGAGGAGGAATCATGCTGCTCGTCGTTGTAGTCCTTCTACTGCTGCACAAACGGTTAGAACACACTAATTCTATCATATCCCTCTGTCCTAAGATGTAGTTCACATTTGGTATTTCATTACATTTCCATTTCAGTAATTTAGCAGATGCTCTTATCCAGAGTGACTTACAGTTAGTGCATTCATCTTAAGATAACTATGTGGGACAACCACATACTGTATCTCAGTCATAGTGAGTAAATGTTTTTCTTAATAAGCTGATTGAGAATGTAATGCCATGTCATCTCTAAGAGGGTTTTTATCAGTAACAGCCAGAGTAGCTGTTAAAAACTGTAACTGTAGCTGACTGGGTCTGTGGCTGAAGATGATCCTGCCCTTACTGATATGACAGCCTGTCTGTATATACGAGTATAGGACGAGTCAACAACATTATCTGGATATGAGTTAACAGAATATGAACGTTTAAAAGTGAGATGTTCACTGGGCAGTTTAATGATACCTTACATAATAAGAATGTCTTAACATTGCATATTGTCTGGCCAATCATAATAGTGACTTTGCTTCCTAACAGGAGAAAGAACTACCGTCATAGACAGGGATCAGAGGACCCCTACTTCTTCAGCACAGGTAGGAATCACAGCATCCAAGAAATACACTGCATGACCAAAAGTATGTGGACACAGGCTCGTCGAACATCTCATTCCAAAATCATGGGCATTAATATGGAGTTGGTCCCCCCTTTGCTGCTATAACAGCCTATACTCTTCTGAGAAGGCTTTCCACTAGATGTTGGAACATTGCTGCTGGGACTTGCTTCCAATCTGCCACAAGAGCATTATTGAGTTTGGGCACTGATGTTGGGCGATTAGGTTGGGCTCGCAGTCGGCGTTCCAATTCATCCGAAAGGTGTTCGATGGGGTTGAGGTCAGGGCTTTGAGCAGGCCAGTCAAGTTTCACACCAATCTCAACAAACCATTTCTGTATGGACCTCGCTTTGTGCACGGGGGGCATTGTCATGCTGAAAGAGGAAAGGGCTTTCCCCAAACTGTTGCAACAAAGTTGGAAGCACAGAATCGTCTAGAATGTATGCTGTAGCGTTAAAATGTCCCTTCACTGGAATTAAGTGGACTAGCCTGAACCATGAAAAATAGCCCCAGGCCATTATTCCTCCTCCACCAAACTTTACAGTTGGAACTTTGCATTGGGGCAGGTAGCATTCTCCTGGCATCCGCTAAACGCAGATTCGTCCATCGGACTGCCAGATGATTTATCACTCCAGAGCACGAGTTTCCACTGCTCCAGAGTCCAATGGCGGTGGAGAAATTTGACTAAGTGACTTGTTGGAAAGGTGGCCTATGACGGTGCCACGTTGAAAGTCACTGAGCTCTTCAGTAAGGCCATTCTACTGCCAATGTTTGTCTATGGACATTGAATTGCTGTGTGCTCGATTTTATGCACCTGTCAGCAACGAGTGTGGCTGAAATAGCAAAATCCACTAATTTTAAGTGGTGTCCACATACTTTTGTATATACAGTGCCTTGCGAAAGTATTCGGCCCCCTTGAACTTTGCCACATTTCAGGCTTCAAACATAAAGATATAAAACTGTATTTTTTTGTGAAGAATCAACAACAAGTGGGACACAATCATGAAGTGGAACGACATTTATTGGATATTTCAAACTTTTTTAACAAATCAAAAACTGAAAAATTGGGCGTGCAAAATTATTTAGCCCCCTAAGTTAATACTTTGTAGCACCACCTTTTGCTGCGATTACAGATGTAAGTCGCTTGGGGTATGTCTCTATCAGTTTTGCACATCGAGAGACTGAAATTTTTTCCCATTCCTCCTTGCAAAACAGCTCGAGCTCAGTGAGGTTGGATGGAGAGCATTTGTGAACAGCAGTTTTCAGTTCTTTCCACAGATCCACAGGTCTAGACTTTGACTTGGCCATTCTAACACCTGGATATGTTTATTTTTGAACCATTCCATTGTAGATTTTGCTTTATGTTTTGGATTATTGTCTTGTTGGAAGACAAATCTCCGTCCCAGTCTCAGGTCTTTTGCAGACTCCATCAGGTTTTCTTCCAGAATGGTCCTGTATTTGGCTCCATCCATCTTCCCATCCATTTTAACCATCTTCCCTGTCCCTGCTGAAGAAAAGCAGGCCCAAACCATGATGCTGCCACCACCATGTTTGACAGTGGGGATGGTGTGTTCAGCTGTGTTGCTTTTACGCCAAACATAACGTTTTGCATTGTTCCCAAAAAGTTCAATTTTGGTTTCATCTGACCAGAGCACCTTCTTCCACATGTTTGGTGTGTCTCCCAGGTGGCTTGTGGCAAACTTTAAACGACACTTTTTATGGATATCTTTAAGAAATGGCTTTCTTCTTGCCACTCTTCCTTAAAGGCCAGATTTGTGCAATATACGACTGATTGTTGTCCTATGGACAGAGTCTCCCACCTCAGCTGTAGATCTCTGCAGTTCATCCAGAGTGATCATGGGCCTCTTGGCTGCATCTCTGATCAGTCTCCTCCTTGTATGAGCTGAAAGTTTAGAGGGACGGCCAGATCTTGGTAGATTTGCAGTGGTCTGATACTCCTTCCATTTCAATATTATCGCTTGCACAGTGCTCCTTGGGATGTTTAAAGCTTGGGAAATCTTTTTGTATCCAAATCCGGCTTTAAACTTCTTCACAACAGTATCTCGGACCTGCCTGGTGTGTTCCTTGTTCTTCATGATGCTCTGCGCTTTTAACGGACCTCTGAGACTATCACAGTGCAGGTGCATTTATACGGAGACTTGATTACACACAGGTGGATTGTATTTATCATCATTAGTCATTTAGGTCAACATTGGATCATTCAGAGATCCTCACTGAACTTCTGGAGAGAGTTTGCTGCACTGAAAGTAAAGGGGCTGAATAATTTTGCACGCCCAATTTTTCAGTTTTTGATTTGTTAAAAAAGGTTTGAAATATCCAATAAATGTCGTTCCACTTCATGATTGTGTCCCACTTGTTGTTGATTCTTCACAAAAAAATACGGTTTTATATCTTTATGTTTGAAGCCTGAAATGTGGCAAAAGGTCGCAAAGTTCAAGGGGGCCGAATACTTTCGCAAGGCACTGTATAGTCAAATTCCCTCTATTGGAACAGCGATGTGCATTACCAAAGAGATTATCTCCCATCTTCAATCTCCTCCTCAGATCAACTGAAGCCCCTGAAGACCTACGTTGATCCACACATGTACGAGGACCCCAACACTGCTATCCTGAAGTTTGCCAGCGAGATTCATCCCAGTCTTGTCACTAAGCAAAAAGCCATCGGAGCAGGTAAATGTCAAACTAGTTTACAGTAATATTTTGAACAAATCTCATCGATCCTCTCCCCCAAGAAGAATGCTATGAATTCATATTATTCTCTGTGTGTTTCTGTTTCACAGGAGAGTTTGGGGAAGTGTACCGTGGTGTGATGAAGGCTCCAAGGAGAGGAGAGGTAGCGGTAGCCATCAAGACATTGAAGCCAGGCTACACAGAGAAGCAGAAGCAGGATTTCCTTAGTGAAGCCAGCATCATGGGCCAGTTCTCCCACCAGAACATCATCCGCCTGGAGGGAGTCATCACCAAGTGTGAGTTTCTTCTCTCAGACACTGTGTCTCAAATGACAGCCTCTACTGATTCACTGAATAGTCATTTATTGTCAGGTGTGTGCGTACTGGTAGAAAAGTAAGGTGCAGGAGAGCAGAGAGCTGTGAACAGGCGCACACTTTATTGAGTCAGGAGAAACCAACAGACGGACGCAACTGCGTCAAAACCTCCAGCCCATAGGCAAAAGTGTAAAACGCGCCAAACAGTCACAATAATTTATGTTTAACAATCTTTGTCAACAACACTGTATAAGCAAACCAGTCTGGCGCGTCAACAATTAACACGTAACACAAACAATTTCACACAAAGACATGAGGGGGAACAGAGGAACAAATACATGCAGTGTGATTGGGGAATGAAAACCAGGTGTACAAGACAAAACAAATGGATACATAAAAAATGGAACAGCGATGGCTAGAAAGCCGGTAACGTCGACTGCCGAACGCCGCCAGAACAAGGAGAGGAGCCGACTTCGGCCGAAGTCGTGACATTTATTAGTTATTATTAAGTTATTTACTTTATCTAGTAACATCCCCTATTTCCCATCCCCACCATACTGTGCCTCTTTTGTTGACATGAAGTACTACATTTGTACCTTTTTATAATTTTCTTCAAGCAGTCAAGCATGCCATGATTGTGACAGAATACATGGAGAATGGAGCGCTTGACAACTATCTAAAGGACCATGATGGGGAGATTTCCTCGTACCAGCTGGTGGGCATGCTGCGTGGCATCGCGGCCGGCATGAAGTACCTCTCTGACATGAGCTACGTGCACCGAGACCTGGCTGCCCGCAACGTTCTGGTCAACAGCAACCTGGAGTGCAAGGTGTCTGACTTCGGCCTGTCCCGCGTGCTGGAAGACGATCCTGAGGGCACCTACACCACCAGCGTGAGTCAAACATCCATTGTACTGATATTAATGTATGTAAAAAGTGGGGGTATTACTATGCACTCAGTATTCTTCCTATGTCTTTACTTATAATTGGTTACAAATGATTGGTGATGTTGACAGACACTCACTCCGCCTCCTAAACCTTTACATTAGTAATAGCCATGCCTCTAGTGAATACATTCCCTTCAGTCTCATTCTTATGATTAGTTATTGTTGCTGTTCCTTCAGGGAGGGAAGATCCCCATCCGCTGGACCGCCCCAGAGGCTATCGCCTACAGGAAGTTCACCTCGGCCAGCGACGTGTGGAGCTTCGGCATAGTCATGTGGGAAGTCATGGCCTTCGGAGAACGACCCTACTGGGACATGAGCAACCATGAGGTAGGCCCTACTGGGACAGGAGCAACCATGAGGTAGACCCTACTGGGACATGAGCAACAATGAGGTAGACCCTACTGGGACATGAGAAACCATGAGGTAGACCCTACTGGGACATGAGCAACCATGAGGTAGACCCTACTAGGACATGAGCAACCATGAGGTAGACCCTACTGGGACATGAGCAACCATGAGGTAGACCCTACTAGGACATGAGCAACCATGAAGTAGGCCCTACTGGGACATGAGAAACCATGAGGTAGACCCTACTGGGACAGGAGCAACCATGAGGTAGTCCTACTGGGACATGAGCAATAATGAGGTAGACCCTACTAGGACATGAGCAACCATGAGGTAGGCCCTACTGGGACATGAGCAACAATGAGGTAGACCCTACTGGGACATGAGAAACCATGAGGTAGACCCTACTGGGACATGAGCAACCATGAGGTAGGCCCTACTGGGACATGAGCAACAATGAGGTAGACCCTACTGGGACATGAGAAACCATGAGGTAGACCCTACTGGGACATGAGAAACCATGAGGTAGACCCTACTGGGACATGAGAAACCATGAGGTAGACCCTACTGGGACATGAGAAACCATGAGGTAGACCCTACTGGGACATGAGCAACCATGAGGTAGACCCTTCTGGGACAGGAGCATCCATGAGGTAGTCCTACTGGGACATGAGAAACCATGAGGTAGGCCCTACTGGGACATGAGAAACCATGAGGTAGGCCCTACTGGGATATGAGCAAACATTACACTTCATCTGTCACATTTCCTTCACTCCCTTCCCTGTTTTATGGAAATAACAGAGCGCTGTAGGTCTGGGTAAACACAAGGCCTGTGATGCATCATCTCTGGGTATTTATCCTGGGTGGAGTGTTTAAAACAACCCACTAAGGGCCTCTTAAGTCAAAATAGTTCCCACAGTCCTCTTCACATAAAACTGTTAGTGCCCACATGCATTAACACAACACATAATCTTGGTCTAGATCATAAACACTAGCTCTGTGAGACATGGTCTAAACCCCGCTTCTTCCTCAGGTGATGAAGGCCATTAACGAGGCCTTCCGGCTGCCTGCACCCATGGACTGTCCATCCACCGTTTACCAGCTGATGCTGCAGTGTTGGCTGCAGGACCGCTCCAAACGACCTCGCTTCCCAGACATCGTCAACATCCTGGACAAACTGCTCCGGAGCCCAGAATCTCTGAAAACCATTGCTTACTTTGATCCCCGGTAAGATGTGAATTGAATGAAGCTGATTTCCCCTGGACTTGACAGTTGATTTTTTTTCAATCACATACTGTGAATATAGCATTTTCTTACCAATCTATTTCCCCGTTTTTTTCCATACAGTGTGTCCATCCGCCTCCCCAGCACCAGTGGCTGTGACGGCTCCCCCTTCAGGTCTGTGCCGGAATGGCTGGAGTCCATCAAGATGAGTCAGTACACTGAGAGCTTTGCCTGCGCTGGAATCACAACCATGGATCAGGTGCTATCCATGAGGCATGAGTAAGTACTACACACATACAGTAACCATGCACCAGCCTCACCACATTACATGAGCTTAGTAGGGACACTGCCACATTTGAAAAATACAGTAAGAGTATTCAGATCTTTGTTAAGCATTTGTTGTCCGGTATGCCACACTCTCATTCATGCTGCACTCATCAAATGCCCCTCCCTCATACCATTCCTCACTGCCCCACCCTATATAGCACCACTGGCTGTATCATGTCCAAGTAGGAAGTTTCAAATGCAATCCTATTTTATCATGTGCTACCTATTGGTTTGAATGTGAAACATTTTCCTAACAGCTCCTGTCTCTATCTTTCTTGTCTCTCAGGGACATCAGGAACATTGGCGTGCGGTTACCAGGTCACATGAAGAGAATCGCCTATAGCATCGTTGGACTTAAAGACCAGACCAGCTCACTCAGTGTTTGCAGTACAGTGTTTGCAGTGTGAGACCCCCAATTTGAGATTCCCCCAAAATAGGACTGCACTGACCACCTTATTCCACTGTCACATTGAATGGGGAAATGGAACAAGTTGGGTTGAACATGTAGTAATAATGGCTGAGCTATGCTGCTTTAGACTGGTCAGTGGCATGACTGAAGAGGACCTTGCCTGCCAGCCACTCAGAAAAGACGGGCACGTAAAACCATATATGTCAGTCCTCCATGACAAGAGACCCTGAGAGATGTGGTTAAAGGAGAAGTAATGCATCATATATAAATATATTTTCATATTATCAAGTATGGAAATATGATGTCAGATAGGAAACGACAGGCTTTGGATGAAGCTGTATGAGACCTGAGACCTTTTTTCTCAACTGGAAGTCTGAAAAACAAGACATTCTAAGGCACTTCAGGACTGGGTCTACCTCCTCCTCAAGCACTCACCTATTCCTCTAGTCACTTCTGGACTTATTCGTTTCAGGAAGATTTGTAACAGATAGATAGCGTAACGTAACAGATAGATAGATGAGAATGCCAATCTACTCAAATGACAGGTTTATTGGTCTTCTGAATTATTCCAGTCAGGTCAAGAAGTCAAATACTTTTTCTTTCTTTTTGATTTTGTAGGTTCCATCCTGTCTGCAATCCACCTCATATACTTTTCTCTCATACATTTTGAAATAGTATTTTTCTTTAGTTTACAGTTCGTCTCCATCTACTCTTAGTGGTTCTTCCATTATTATTTAATATTTATTTCATATTTATTGTATTTTTTAAATTAATGACACTACTCTGGCACGTTTTTAGAAATGTAGTTTTCTGTTTCAATAAAATCATTGTTTCCTTGTAGCAGAAAGGAAACATAGCAGAAAACAATATCAACTACTGTACATTGTAGTTATACTATTTATTCACTGGATTCTCAACATTGCTCACTGTAATATCTACTGCTGTACATATCATTCTAGGTATATATATTTTGTGTAAATATGCACAGATTGCATTAGGATTACTAATACAATGTCGTTTGGGTTCACTGGATTCGTTCTGATATTTATGATTTCTTGTTTCTGATTATTATTTGTGTGCTTGTTTGACTTTTTGCATTGTTAAGGAGCTAGAAACAAGCATTTCAGCACATGAAACATTTCCATTTGATAAAAAAATACAGGCAAGAAAAAAATGTTTGATTGAAATAAACATTTTTGGGGGTATTTCCTTGACAACCACCCTCAAGTTAGCGATAAGCACAGTCAGCTTCGATGTCAGTTAGTGACTACCATTGCAGTCTGGAATGTTCCATCTCTACTCTACTGTACTTCATCACATATGTATCATCTGTTACTGAGCCCCTGCTAAATTCTTTCTCGCTGTATCTCGGGCTCAATATTAATTCCTCTTCAATTAATTGTTCACTTGCAATTTTGAGTAGGACAGTAATTACAATGTCTCTAAATGTAATATTGACACATCTATACTGAATAAAAATATAAACGCAACATGTAATGTGTTAGTTCCATGATTCAAAAGCTGAAATAAGAAACAAAAAGCTTATTTCTCTCAATGTGCACAAATTTGTTTACATTCCTGTTAGTGAGCATTTATCCTTTGTCAAGATAATCCAACCACTTGACAGGTGTGGCATATCAAGAAGCTGATTAAACAGCATGATCATTACACAGGTGCACCTTGTGCTGGGGACAATATAAGGCCACTAAAATGTGCAGTTGTGTCATTACACAATGCCAGATGTCTCAAGTTGAGGGAGCATGCAATTGCAATGCTGACTGCAGGAATGTCCACCAGAGCTGTTGCCAGAGAATTTAATGTTAATTTCTCTACCATAAGCTACCTCTGTCATTTTAGAACATTTGGCAGTACGTCCAACCAGCCTCACAACCGCAGACCACGTGTAACCACACCAGCCCAGGACCTCCACATCCGGCTTCTTCACATGCATGATCATCAGATGGGGAGGGCAGGGTGACGAAATAATTAAATGTTCTTTTTGCACAGATATGAACGCGTTTCTCCTCCACATAGACGTTCTACTCAGTCCTTGTATGATTGTACAGTGAGATCAATGGAAGGTTGAGGCCATTGCTGCACCTCTGCCCAGTCATGCGAAATCCATAGATTTCGACCAAATAAATTTGAATCCTAAATTTAAATCCTAATAGTAACTCAGGAACATCTTTGAAATTGTTGCATTTAGATTTTTGCTCAGTTTACATGTCCTGATGTGCATTTGTGTACATACAGCTGAAGTTTACATATACCATAGCCAAATACATTTAAAGTCAGTTTCACAATTCCTGACATTTAAATCAGAGTAAAAATTCCCTGTCTTAGGTCAGTAAGAATCACCACTTTATTCTAAGAATGTGAAATGTCAGAATAGGAGATTTATTTCAGCATTTATTTATTTCATCTCATTCCCAGTGGGTCAGAAGTTTACACAGTCAATTAGTATTTGGTAGCATTACCTTTAAATTATCGAACTTGGGTCAAACGTGTCAGGTAGCCTTCCACAATAAGTTGGGTGAATTTTGGCCCATTCCTCCTGACAGAGCTGATGTAACTGAGTCAAGTTTGTAGGCCTCCTTGCTCAAACACGCTTTTCCAGTTCTGCCCACACATTTTCTATAGGATTGAGGTCAGGGCTTTGTGATGCCACTCCAATACCTTGACTTTGTCCTTAAGCCATTTTGCCACAACTTTGAAAGTATGCTTGGGGTCATTGTCCATTTGGAAGATGCATTTGCCACCAAGCTTCAACTTTGTGACTGATGTCTTGATGTTGCTTCAGTATATCCACATCTATTTTGTGAAGTGCACCAGTACCAAGATGAACCAGATTTGTGTAGGTCTACTATTTTTTTCAGAGGTCTTTTGATTTCCCCACGTCAAGCAAAAAAGGCACAGAGTTTGAAGGTAGGCCTTGAAATCCATTCACACCACCAATAGGCTAATGGACATCATTTGAATCAGACGAGTCTAAAGCCATGATATCATTTTCTGGAATTTTCCAAGCTGTTTAAATGCAGTCAACTTACTGTATGTAAACTTGACACACTGGAATTGTGATAGTGAATTTAAAAGTGAAATTCTCTGTAAACAATTGTTGGAAAATTACTTGTGTCATGCAAAGTAGATGTCCTACCGCCTTGCCAAAACCATTGTTTGTGAAGAAATTTGTGGCGTGGTAGAAAAACAAGTTAATGACTCCAATTCTAAGTGTATGTAAACGTTCGACTTCAACTGTACCTGGGAATCCTGGAATGAGCTTTTGTATTTTATTGCTGTAAGAGTGGGTTAGCTAGCATGCGCTAATTGTAATGTTCACATTAGCTACCTGCTAATTCAGGCATTGCCACGCTAACTGACATTTATTCTGTACTGAGGGCGTTATAGTTACAACCATGCTGCTCAAAATGTAACTATAGAAACGTACAGGCGATTTCAGCAGGAAAAGGGTTCAACGGGGACATTTTAAAATATGACACTTTATTTATCATGCATAAAATTCACAAAAATGTCAAACTGATGTTTCCTAAACTAATTGTGAGCTGGTAACTAATCTGTCCAAGTCATCCATGTACGAACAAGAGTTGTGGTCCATCGAAAATAACCAATTTAGTGCTATACAACCCCCCAAAAAGTGCAAATAGGAAAACTAAGTGCCAAATATACACAAAGTGAATAAGATGCAAGTACATGCAATCCAGTAACAGATTAAAACTGTCGCATCAAATTGCACAATATCAGAAGCTGAAACGTCTCTAAAAAAATAAAACTGTAAACACTTTTTCCAATGCAGTAACACTGACAGACAACTAAAACTGCTGCTCTTCCAGAGAACCGTCAACTAATAACACATCGGAAACTCTACACAGTACAGTACTTCACAGGTCCTTCATACATGTCCCCACTGACAGAGGACAGAGCTTTCATCCAGGCTTCTTTGTCTGACCTGGAAACACAGGCATATGGAGTCAGTGTGAATTAGATGCGAGGGGACAAAGGAATTTCTAACAATTCTTACCTGGTAGTGGTATGTGGGGCGAGTATGAAAGCAGTGGCATGCCCAGTGTGGTTCTGGGAGAGGCGCAGCACGAAGGACTCTAGGGGCAGACCAAGGGCCTCTGTTTTCAGCTGCTCAGTGTGCACGTGGGTGGGGAACACCGCATGATCCAGCACTCTGAAACGCATCTCTCTGAGAAGACCAAAGGGAAGTTGGGTGACAGGAATACAAATAGAAAGTGGTACTTTATTTTTAACAAGCACAGTGCTTGGAAATATTGTTCATAGATGCATGTATGAAGATGTATGAAGATGTGGAAGCATACTTTTTCAATGAGATGAGCAACAGGTCATTGAAAAGGTGCAGGTAAACATCCATGTAGGAAATCCTGGATCCTGGCACATAGCCCTCTGGAGTGAGCTGTCTCAAGGGGCCTTCATGCACCAGAAAGCGGACACTTGTGATCAGAGGAATGGACTGGAGAGAAACAATGAGGTAAATGGTGAATCGCAATGCTGAGGCACTACTGCCACCTATAGGTTAAACAGGGAGAACAAGCAGGCTGTTGTGATTATGACCTTGTTGAAATAGAAGGGATACAACGATGTAACACAAGTGTCACTGAAATAATGAGACTGCAATGATGTCAGACCTTAACATTGACAAAATCCATGTGCTTGTCCAGGTACACCAGTTTCTCAATCTGCTTCATCCGCAGAACCCCCCCATCACACTCCATCACTATCTGGTCTCATTGGAGGAGATAAAAATAGCAGTGTTGTAGCCTAACCAGTCAACAGTTGAACCCAAAACCAAAGCTTTATTCAATTGTGTAAATAGTGACCTCTACCTTGTGTATGGCTTCAATGGCCTGTTTCAGACAAGGGATCGATTTAGAGTCTTGCCCAGTCAGCTTCAGGATGCTCTGCAAGGACCATAGAAAGTCTCAGCATTTACCTCCACAAGCATGAAGTCTGTTGCATGGAATCCTGTATACCGAACCCTAATCAGTCAAGTAAGGGACACCACCCAATATTGCGCTCACCCTGTAGACTCACATCTGAGGCCTGCCTACCTCCATGATGATCTTCAGACGTGTGATCCTCTGGAAGGGGAGGACTAGGAAGTATTTCAGGGTCTGTCGCCGACATATTGGATCACTCTCCAGTTTCTTCACTGCTAACAGAAACTCTCGGTTCTCCTGCCTGGGAATAGGGAAAAGAGCAAGACTGAGGTAAAAAAATGAAGACAAGACATTAACGGAAGCATAATGAGAGGGGAAAACCCACAGCAGTAACGTGACCAGGGCCTCCTGGTACATCATGTTGGTCACATATGGCACGTAGAGCGATCGGAACGTGAGGCAGTGACGCAGCACAATGTCGCCAACCTGAGAGATCACCACACTCTCCCCCAGACGCACCTCCAGGTCCAGCAGAAAACTGTAGGTATCAGAGCAGTCACAGCCTAAAGCCTCATAACACACAAGTTGGTATGGAATGTCAAATAAACAAAAATGTAGACTGAAGATTTTAGTCCTGTCATTTTAGCAAGACTGTAATTCAACAACAGTGACCCAAAGACACACTCCAAGGGCAGCAGGTAGCAGCCTAGCCGTTAGATTGTTTGGCCAGTGACTGAAAGGTCACTGTTGGAATACCCAAGCTGACAAATATGTCAATGTCCAAGGCACTTAACCCTAATTTGCTCCAGGGGAGCCATACTATGACTGACCCTGTAAAATAGCACATTCCACTGCACCTATGACAAAAAAAAAATGTATGCCAGTCTGGTCAGTCATGTAAAGACTAGTACATTGGCAGTCCTTACCCCTCACTGGCTGCCATCACACTGCGCAGGTTGGAAAACAGAATGTGATGCTCCATGCGATGGAGGGTCTGTTTCAGTGTCTTCGAAGCAAAGAAGTGATTCACAGCTACCCCCAGGCTTCTCAGGTAGGAGGCCTCAGAACCAATCATCTCAAACATAGCCTTCAGAGCAAAAACAGATGACTTAATCTGTATTCCCCACTACACTTCAAGTCATACCAGAGATGTTCACTATTATATGGGATGACAAACACAGCATCAGCAGAAAACATTCTTTGTACTACCCACCCACCTCCTGTAGACGGATCTCGCTGAGGGAGAGTGTTTGAAGTAGGCCACTCTCCTTCACCTCAGACAAGTCCTGCCAAAAGCTGCATGGGTTTACTGTGAGAGGAGACAGTGGTGGGGGAGAGGTGACCACATATCTGGCCATGCGGAAGACAGGTGGGGACTGTAGGCCAGGTAGACACTGGGCGGTCACCAGCTCAGACAGACTGTTGTTGTTTATCCTGTTTAGGTCAGCTTTTACAGATTGCAGGCAGTAGTACTGATACAGAGGAACTGGAGAAAGGAGGCAAATATTGCACTTTAGCAAAGCACTTGGACGACTAGGGATTGAGACTAAATATGTGGGTTCAATTACCCCAAAAAAGTAGACAATTGAGAGAAACTTACAAACATGAGTGTACTTAGACTCAAACAACTCCTTCAAAGTGAAGTCTGGAGTTTCCTCTTTATTGGCATCTGCTGCCCTACAGGAACAAAACAGGGACTTTTAATCTAGAATACAAAACCTGCAAAAGAAAATAAATGAAAGCCTCTGCACGCTCACCCTTCGTTGTCATCATCCTTATAGAGTGATAATGGAGAGGCTGTAGCCTCCCTGTCATCCTGCCCTGGAACAGAAAGTAAATTGGGCACAGATCGCTGCACCTGGCCTCCAAGACCCCATGTATGTAAAGTGGCCACAGACAGAGTTTCTGCTATGCCTCCAGAACTAAGGAAAAATAGAAGGCATTAGTTACAGGACAGTCATGGTTTGAAGAATAAGAACTTAACAGTGGGGTACAGTACTTTTGTATCTTTTTGTTTGGGGGAGGGGGGGGGGGGTATATGTACTTTACTCCACTACATTTACCCTGATACCCAAAAGGAATCATCACATTTCAAATGCACAGGTAGGGCAGCAGTATAGTCCAATTCACATTTCTACCAATATAAAGCATTGTTATCCCTACCACCTCTGATCTGGCTGACGCACTAAAACACAAATACAGTATTTGTAAATGTCTGTGTGCCCCTGGCTGTCTGTAAATAAATACATCTTGCTGTCTGGTTTAATTAATAAGGAATCTTATTATAGCATTTACTTACTCAGGTATGACAATCAAGTACTTTTTACACCAGTGTAAAATAGTCACATACCCAAAGAGATCCTCCAGCTGGTTCTGATCTTCTGTCACACCACCTACAGTGTTTTCACTCATCCCTGACCTGTTACTCTCCTCAATCCCGCCAGGTTGGTCTGAGCACTCTACCGATGATGGCATCTGTTCCGTAAGATTATCCTCAAGGTGGTCCAAAATCCCCACACGGGGATATGTGTGGTGAAATGACTCACTCCTTAAGTGAACTACCAAGTCTGGCAGCTGAGCCATTGTGCTCTAGTAATCAATCGGTGGACAGATTCTGATAGTTAGTGTATTGTTGGACTCAAAAACACCTGCACAGAGTCATACTATGCAGTGGTAACGGTTTGAGTTGGGGGGTGAAAACAAATCAAGGTACAATCACAAATGTTTAAAGGTAGTCTAAGCCTACCATGAACATGCTTCAACACAGGATGTTCCAGTTTATTGGTTTCAGCTGGGCATTATCACCCTAACAATCCCAAAGCAACTAGTTACAGGTGTGCATTATGTGGGTTCTGTCACACTGGTTATTATTGCTAGTATGAATAAATGCCTGACTGCGCTTCTGCCACCATTGAATTGCTTGCTACAGACAATTGTGTCACTAAGGCTACATTTACACAGACAGCTTTATTCTGATCTTTGGCCACTTGATTGGTCTTTTGACCCATCAGATCACATATTTTGCCATTAATTGGACAAAAGGATAGAACACTATGTCATTAAATGAGGCTACATCAGTGCAATTCAGGGATAGATGACTAAATAAATTATTCTGTGCTGCAATGAAAGTTAGGTCAGCAGCACTTTTCATATCTACTATCCTGTGTCTACTGTGCCCATGCCTCTTAAGGCAGAATTTACACAGGCAGCCCAATTCTGATATTTTCCCCCTAATTAGTCTTTTGGCCAATCATATCTTTTGCCAATAATTGGGCAAAAGATCAACATTGCGGTCCCTGTGTAAACACAGTCTATCAAATCAAAGTCAACATGTGATTCTGTCTGTCCCCACTTCATTTCCCTGTTCATGACACTTCTGGACATTAATAATCAGTTTACCCTTAAATGGTCAAGCCACGTCTGCAGTTGCCATACAGCATTTACTGTGATACGGCCTCTGCCACAGTCAGGGTATTCATACTTGTTGCGCTTCAAGGAGCAGAGCTGTTGTCAAGGAAGTGAGTGTTTATACAGGATCTCCCACCCCCACCTACCATCAAACAAGCATGTCTACGCAGAACTATACGGCACCCTCCTTATTGTTACAACATTTGGCAGGGGCACGTCAATGCAGTACAGCGGTCGATTTGGCCTCTGGATCGCATTGTCGGAGCAAGCAGAAATTGTCCTTAAGGATAGCGCCGCCATAAAACATGTTATTTTACTCCACTAATATATACATACAAATATGTTTGCATAATATGCAAAAGGAACTATAAGAGCAAGGAATAACAGAAGACAGATTAGAAAAACATGGCTTTAATTACAATCCTTAACACCCAATCCCTAGAAATATCCCAAACCCCACACATACAATACAAAGAACCAGTTTTACCTTAGAGTTTAAAATGGAGTACAAGATAACTAAATCATTTAAACGTGCCTCAATGTTGTTGGTATATGAATATGACCCAAATAATACAATTTAAAAAATATACAATGGATTCATGAATGAGCAAATAAATCAGTGGGCTGGATAGGGTAGACTTGGACTGTGGGAGAGATTACCAGTTGATGGGGGAGGGAGTAATTCTAATGCATGATAGATATCTGAAACAAACCAAGGTAAACTGAACAGGAAACTCCAAAACCCTTTTATAACTTAGAAACCACATTTCCAGACATCCCCATTACACGTGCTGTTATATTTGAAGACCTCTTTATCCTTCACGATCACACACTGACATTTTCCAGAAAAATTCAACGTGTGGTTTACAACTTTGCTGAATATGTCATCTATTTTGACGTTCCTCTATAAATCAAAGGAATGAGAAAAATAAAAGGGTCATTTGAAAAATAGTGCTGCCTGATTTTTTTCTTCTTCGTGCAAGACGTTTAAAAATTAAAACCACCATCAAGTTCCTCAGGATTGGCAATAATTACTTGACTGAATGTCATATTACAACATGATAACATTGGCAGAAGAAGGCAAAGATCACCCGTTAGCAAGGCTTCTTAAAATGGAGCTTTTTCCAGTGCAATAAGTTGACGGTCTGGTGGGTTTTATTAGCAGAATCTGAGTTTAAAAAAAATTTATCTAACATTAATTTAAAACCAATTAATTGTTTGGCGCATCAATAATACTCTTCACAAACCTGACATTTTCACTCATCTTCAGCCCTTTATAAAATGCTATTTCACACACAACTGTAAACATTTACCTAAATCAATCAATTCCATAGTGTTTATAATGAAATACAGTGCCTTGCGAAAGTATTCGGCCCCCTTGAACTTTGCGACCTTTTGCCACATTTCAGGCTTCAAACATAAAGATATAAAACTGTATTTTTTTGTGAAGAATCAACAACAAGTGGGACACAATCATGAAGTGGAACGACATTTATTGGATATTTCAAACTTTTTTAACAATCAAAAACTGAAAAATTGGGCGTGCAAAATTATTCAGCCCCTTTACTTTCAGTGCAGCAAACTCTCTCCAGAAGTTCAGTGAGGATCTCTGAATGATCCAATGTTGACCTAAATGACTAATGATGATAAATACAATCCACCTGTGTGTAATCAAGTCTCCGTATAAATGCACCTGCACTGTGATAGTCTCAGAGGTCCGTCAAAAGCGCAGAGAGCATCATGAAGAACAAGGAACACACCAGGCAGGTCCGAGATACTGTTGTGCAGAAGTTTAAAGCTGGATTTGGATACAAAAAGATTTCCCAAGCTTTAAACATCCCAAGGAGCACTGTGCAAGCGATAATATTGAAATGGAAGGAGTATCAGACCACTGCAAATCTACCAAGACCTGGCCGTCCCTCTAAACTTCCAGCTCATATAAGGAGAAGACTGATCAGAGATGCAGCCAAGAGGCCCATGATCACTCTGGATGAACTGCAGAGATCTACAGCTGAGGTGGGAGACTCTGTCCATAGGACAACAATCAGTCGAATATTGCACAAATCTGGCCTTTATGGAAGAGTGGCAAGAAGAAAGCCATTTCTTAAAGATATCCATAAAAAGTGTCGTTTAAAGTTTGCCACAAGCCACCTGGGAGACACACCAAACATGTGGAAGAAGGTGCACTGGTCAGATGAAACCAAAATTGAACTTTTTGGCAACAATGCAAAACGTTATGTTTGGCGTAAAAGCAACACAGCTGAACACACCATCCCCACTGTCAAACATGGTGGTGGCAGCATCATGGTTTGGGCCTGCTTTTCTTCAGCAGGGACAGGGAAGATGGTTAAAATTGATGGGAAAATGGATGGAGCCAAATACAGGACCATTCTGGAAGAAAACCTGATGGAGTCTGCAAAAGACCTGAGACTGGGACGGAGATTTGTCTTCCAACAAGACAATGATCCAAAACATAAAGCAAAATCTACAATGGAATGGTTCAAAAATAAACATATCCAGGTGTTAGAATGGCCAAGTCAAAGTCCAGACCTGAATCCAATCGAGAATCTGTGGAAAGAACTGAAAACTGCTGTTCACAAATGCTCTCCATCCAACCTCACTGAGCTCGAGCTGTTTTGCAAGGAGGAATGGTAAAAAATTTCAGTCTCTCGATGTGCAAAACTGATAGAGACATATCCCAAGCAACTTACAGCTGTAATCGCAGCAAAAGGTGGCGCTACAAAGTATTAACTTAAGGGGGCTGAATAATTTTGCACGCCCAATTTTTCAGTTTTTGATTTGTTAAAAAAGTTTGAAATATCCAATAAATGTCGTTCCACTTCATGATTGTGTCCCACTTGTTGATTCTTCACAAAAAAATAGTTTCATATCTTTATGTTTGAAGCCTGAAATGTGGCAAAAGGTCGCAAAGTTCAAGGGGGCCGAATACTTTCGCAAGGCACTGTATGTATATACGGAGTTGGGGGGGGGTAAAGGAAATCAATCTACTAAAGCCCATCTATAAAATACATAAAAACATGTTTCTTCTGAGGCACCAAATCAAACACACCTCAGATCATATCGGATAAATCCAGAACAAATAACAGTTGGTTGTATGGTCTGTGAGAAACCAAGAGACTGACAGCATTTCCCCTTCAGCATGAAGTAGCTGTGAGGCCAGGGAATTCAGATGTCACCATCAACAATAAGACAAGAGCACAGATTAAACCCATGTTGACAGAGGCTAGGACTCTTACATGATTGCAATATTGTGCGTGTCTAGGTGGGCACAGTGATCTTGCGGGCCAGTAGTGCCAGCAGAGCCAGCTCCACACTGCCCTGGGCCTGTTCCAGTGCCTCCGCAGCCTCCCTGGCAGAGAAGCCAGCTGCCTGGATCCTTTGGATGTGATCATCGGTAAAGAGACGTGGAGCAGACATGAGAGGGGCTGAGGAGGGGTGGTCCGGGGCCTGAGGAAGAGGTGAAACGCCAGACTCCTCCCCAGGTAAGCCAGCAGCCATGGACAGGGGGCTCTGCTGTGTTGTGTCAGGTTGGAGGTTGAGTGTGTTAGGGTTGTCATTGCCAGAGGCTCTCCCATCTGCCACACCCCTCCCCTGCTGCCCCTCAGGGGGCTCCCTGAACACCAGGTCTGCTTGAAGTGAAGAGGGGCCTTTGGCTTCAGACACAGTCCCTTTGCTTTTACTGTTATCTAGCCCATACCCATCTGCCCTCCTTCTTTCCCACCAGGAGCTGTTTGGACACTGTGGTTCTGGTTCCCCGTGTCCCTCTCCTGGTTCAGCCTCGGTCCTGGTCTCCAGGCTCTGCTCAGAGGAGCCTGGCAGGACACAGTCAGGAGGAGGTCCTCTGTTAGACACAGCAGCAGGGTGGTTGGCTTTGGCATCACATGGTTCTGCACCAGCTGTAATGGCAGTAGAGGGGGACTGTTGGGTGCTGTTTTCAGGTGTGAGGGGCTCTACGGTGGGGTTGTGGTTGTCGTCCAGTCCGTCAGCGTTCTGTCTGTGTGAGGGGGAGCAGGAGGCACTGCGGTCCTGAGGGGACAGGCTACGGCTGTTAGACACCAGCAGCTCATGGAGCTCCAGCAGGGCCTGCGCTAGAGATGGGATCTGGTCTGAGTAGGAACAGCGCTTCCCCTCTGGCTGGTCCCTCTCTGATGGCACAGTGTTCTGGGAGGAGGCAGGGGGAGACTTGATCTCCGTAGAGGTGGATCCAAAAGGACAGGGTTCTAGTGTGAGTGATGGGGGATTAGAGACGGGCTGGTGGGGATATTGGGAACCCCCTTCACTCTGCTGATGTGGGGTACTCAGACAGGTCCAGTGATCTGTAATGGTGTCTGACATGTCCTCCTCCTGCTCCATGGGCTGAGTGGTAAGGCTTTCCTTTGGGTGGAGGAACACTGAGCTGTTCCCTGCCTTCTCAGAGGCACACCCAATCTCTGTGGCTGAAGGGATCTGACTGGCTGAATCTCCCAAGGTGGGAGTCCCAGTCACCATCTTGTCTGCAGGAAGGGAGCGTGTGGACAGAGCCGGGGGAGTGGTGATGGTGGAAAGGAGGGGCTGGGTGGGGTTGGTAGGGCTGTGGCCTGAGAGAGGAGACTGTTGGGCTGTAGGTGCTGTGTTCTGGACCTGGGATGAGGGTCCAGGGATGGGGAGACCCTGGAAGCCAGGCTCTGTTTGGCTCTGGCTCGGTCCTGGTGTTGGGGCCCCAGCCTGGCGCATGTAGGCTGGAGCAGACTGGGAGCGGTCCAGGAAAAGGCTCCGGGGATGGCCGGGGGAAGGGGACAGGGGCATGTTGTTCAGGGGTTTGGGCATTGGGAATGGTGGGGGTTCCGGTGAGGTAGTTTGTCCATCTGCAGTGTCTGATGGTAGAGATCAGTTCGTGAGTTAAACAGTACTGTTCAACAATTGAAACATGCTACGGACCAAAACACTCATGCACACAACATGCATCGTTTTTGTCCATGCCAGCTTCTAAAATTAAACATGAAATGCAGAGACCTTCGTGATTTGCATCTTCTACTTTTTAAAATAAGTGGGAAAACATGGTAAATACAATTGACTATATACACTGCTCAAAAAAATAAAGGGAACACTAAAATAACACATCCTAGATCTGAATGAATGAAATATTCTTATTAAATACTTTTTTCTTTACATAGTTGAATGTGCTGAAAACAAAATCACACAAATTATCTGGGCATGCTCCTGATGAGGTGGCGGATGGACTCCTGAGGGATCTCCTCCCAGACCTGGACTAAAGCATCTGCCAACTCCTGGACAGTCTGTGGTGCAACGTGGCGCTGGTGGATGGAGCGAGACATGATGTCCCAGATGTGCTCAATTGGATTCAGATCTGGGGAACGGGCGGGCCAGTCCATAGCATCAATGCCTTCCTCTTGCAGGAACTGCTGACACACTCCAGCCACATAAGGTCTAGCAATGTCTTGCAGTAGGAGGAACCCAGGGCCAACCACACCAGCATATGATCTCACAAGGGGTCTGAGGATCTCATCTCGGTACCTAATGGCAGTCAGGCTACCTCTGGCGAGCACATGGAGGGCTGTGCGGCCCCCCAAAGAAATGCCACCCCACACCATGACTGACCCACCGCCAAACCGGTCATGTTGGAGGATGTTGCAGGCAGCAGAACGTTCTCCATGGAGTCTCCAGACTGTCACGTGCTCAGTGTGAACCTGCTTTCATCTGTGAAGAGCACAGGGCGCCAGTGGCGAATTTGCCAATCTTGGTGTTCTCTAGCAAATGCCAAACGTCCTGCACGGTGTTGGGCTGTAAGCACAACCCCCACCTGTGGACGTCGGGCCCTCATACCACCCTCACGGAGTCTGTTTCTGACCGTTTGAGCAGACACATGCGCATTTGTGGCCTGCCGGAGGTCATTTTGCAGGGCTCCTCGCACAAAGGCAGAGGTACCGGTCCTGCTGCTGGGTTGTTTCCCTCCTACGGCCTCCTCCACGTCTCCTGATGTACTGGCCTGTCTCCTGGTAGCGCCTCCATGCTCTGGCCACTACGCTGACAGACACAGCAAACCTTCTTGCCACAGCTCGCATTGATGTGCCATCCTGGATGAGCTGCACTACCTGAGCCACTTGTGTGGGTTGTAGACTCCGTCTCATGCTACCACTAGAGTGAAAGCACCGCCAGCATTCAAAAGTGACCAAAACATCAGCCAGGAAGCATAGGAACTGAAAAGTGGTCTGTGGTCACCACCTGCAGAACCACTCCTTTATTGGGGGTGTCTTGCTAATTGCCTATACATTTCCACCTGTTGTCTATTCCATTTGCACAACAGCATGTGAAATGTATTGTCAATCAGTGTTGCTTCCTAAGTGGACAGTTTGATTTCACAGAAGTGTGATTGACTTGGAGTTACAGTGTGTTGTTTAAGTGTTCCCTTTATTTTTTTGAGCAGTGTATATATATATCTATCAAAAAAAATTTTTTATATTATCATACTAATCTTTATCATTGGTTTTTCAACAAGCAAAACTGATTTTGTTACAAAATCCCCAAAAAGAATATGGGTGACGACCTTGGCATTGATTCTCTGTAAGTTTGCAGTACCTGGTTGGAAGGGTTGACTCCAGCTGTCTCTCCAAATGCATCAGTGCTGTCCTGCTCATGGTTAGGCCACACACCACACATCATGCAAAGGGACGCAGAGCATTAGCACTCACACACAAAGCATGCGCCACACTGTCAGACTGCTCACCTAGTGGTGAAGTGTCAGCCAAGACAACTTTATTTCACCTATGACTCCAGATCCAAATTGGGCCGCAGAGGGACTTGTGTATTTTGAACTTAGAGAACTATTCAACCAAATACATTTACAGAACCGAACTTCCAAGATGTTTTTTTTTAAATTTGTATTTATTTTATTTTTTAACCCTTTTCTCCACAATTTTGTGATATCCAATTGTCTCGTTGCTGCAACCTCCCAATACTTTTAAACACTACAGTAACTAGACTTAATATAAACCCAAAATTGGGCCTTAGCCTATTTTCATATCTAGTCAAATTCCGGGTTCATACACATTTCGACAGACGGAATTTCATAACTTCTCCATGAATTCAAAACAGATTTCCATGACCAACAATTGGCAGCGTACATCAAAAAACAAAAACAAACATGTAATGTGGACACTGGGAGACTGCTCACTGATCCCATGTACCATCACCTGTCGTTGAGCAGGGCACAAAATTGTTGCATATATATTTTTGTTCAGTGTAGCTAAACAATTAACTTGAGGGTACAAGATATGTTTTGAATTGGCCACCTAGTTATTGGTCTGTTCTCTATCATATGATAGACTACATAGGCATACCTGCTGCTACAATGTCCGACAGTCTCCCTCTCCTTGAGCAACGGCCCACTCATCTCGCACATATGTAAACAGCCCATCCAACTACCTCATCCCCATACGGTATTTATTTATTTATTTTGCACGCCAGTATCTCTACTTGCACATTCATCTTCTGCACATCTATCACTCCAGTGTTTAATTGCTATATTGTAATTACTTCGCCACCATGGCCTATTTATTGCCTTCCCTCCCTTAACTGTGTCGAACTGCTTTGTTTTATCTTGGCCAGGTCACAGTTGTAAATGAGAACTTGTTCTTAACTAGCTTACCTGGTTAAATAAAAGGTTAAATAAGTATGCAGGTGATGCGCGCAAACACAGACAATCCTGGCTGATATGTTGATATGTATTTGATTGATAAAATATTTAAGAACTGTGCCTAAATAAATGACATAAAACAGAAATGTTTAAATAAATTACCATGAAACTATTCGAGGCCTGGAAAACACAATTTTAAAACTCTAAGACTAAGGACTTTCATGACGGCAAGAACCCTGCAGATTATAAAGCTTATTTTTCATTTGCTGAGGTGATGAAATCAGTGATCATGTGACTGAGAAGGCAGATGAGTACAGAAACAGGGCTCAGGAGTAAAGCAGCTAAAAAAAGACCCATGCAAAAGTGCTTCTGGGTCATGTCTCTGCTGTGCTGCAAAAATGTCCACTGCTTTAGTATGCAGACAAAGAGCTGAGGAATCCCCATAGCCCTCTCTCCCAGACCGCGTTCCTTACCGCTCTCCTGAACAGATCTCTGAAGTGCCTCCGCCAGCTCTCTGTCTGCGATCTCGTCTGGCTGGGCGTCCTCTGGGCCCTCCGGCCCGTACGCCAGTCGGGCACACTCTGGCAGCTCCGCCTCGGGCAGAAAGCGGGTCTCAGTGCCCGTCGTCCCGATCAGTAGCGTGTTCTTCTTCAAGTCAATAGAACACTGAAGTAGCAGGATATAGAGAGAACAGCCATTTACACACAGGGATATTTTTAAAGACCTACTTTTCCAAAGGATGTCATTGTGTGGTAGTTAGTGTGCATGGATTTGGAGGGACAGGTATCTGACCTGATGTCTCTTGAGCATGTCCAGTCCAAGCAGCATGTCCATAGGCTGGTCCTCCAAGATGGAAAAGGAGCAAGGCAGGAAGTCCCCTTCTATCTGGACCTGAGCTGGGTAGGGAAAAACACACAGATGATACCACCAACACTTGCTTTCAGGTTTGTATATATTTGCTTTCGACAAATTTTATAAGACAAGGAAAACATCTCATGAGCGTCTAGTCTACAGGAACACAATGTTGTGCATCCTTAAGAAAGCGGTTATCTGAGACATGATTGATGCCCACCCAAGTGGACTCTGCCAATGATCTTTTGGGTGCCCACTCCCTTGGCGATGCCGGCCCAGCGTCGGTCCACCAGGCGCATGATGTTACAGCGCTTAGCACACGCCTGACTCATGATGGTCATCTGCGCCCCTGGAAGAGGGGAAGCAGGCAATGGGAGAGAGGGTGAGAGGAGCAGAACAAAGACAATGAAGGGGGGATAGAGACAGGACAGGAGAAGTAGGGAAGGGAAGAACAGATGGGGGGGTGTATGAAGTACAGGCAAGCAAGTTGGAAGACTTTTTTTTAATCAAGAGATGTCAGAAGTGGTGTAGAGAGAATATATGCAGGTGGAAAGCGAAGTAAAAAACTAGCCAAGACACACTGAATACTAGTGGATATACAATCATGAGAGCAAAGCCATGTCAAAACTAGCCAAGACACACTATACTGGACACCACAAAACAGACAAACCCTGAACTGAAGAGTCTCCCTACTGCCCTAGTCAAAAATGCTTATGCTTTTGCACTGAGGGAGAACATTATAGGATACAATACCTGAGTCAACAAAAGCTTTCACATGGTATCCGTTCACTATACAGTCGATGTAGAGCATAACCACCTGGCCAAAGCTCTCTGGGGCCTCCTCCATCGCAATGGTCATGTTTTCCTCAACATTGTGCTGCCTGTAATACAAATTGTGTGTGATTATGTATTGAAGCACATGTACACTTAATACTCTCAAATAGTTCAGACAGGGGGCATAAGTCAATATGTAAACTAGCACGTTTTTAATTGATTTCAGAAGAGACCCTGACTAAAGCCGTCTGACTCCAACCCAACCCCTTTCCTTTCCCCTCTTGGATGTGTGACATTAGATGTGTGTACCTGATGTCCTCTTCTATCTTGGCCTGGGCCTCCATGTCAAATGGGTCGGCAGTCAGAAGCCGGATCCTCTCTTGCTCTCTGCGAGCTCGATCCTGCTGCTGCTCCAACAGCACTTTGGTGAAACGCTCTACGGGAGGCAGTCAGAAACATGGTTAGAGCTCCCAGTTGAACACTTAAGACCCATAAGCCGTTATAATGACAAGATATTCAACTCAGAGATAGGGGTTGATGCTATCCCGCTAACACCACTTCTACTCACCCAGGTCTCCACTCAACAGGGCCTCAGCCAATGGCGGATTGCGCTCCTTGAGCAGCGACAGTTCGTGTGGATTGGCCAAGAGCATCTGCTGCAGTAAGGCGGGGTCATCCAGACCCGGAGGAGAGGAGGTGGAGCCCAATAGGGATGGGGGTGCAGCAGGGGGTGGAGGGCACTGCTGCTGTGGGGTCGGGGCCTGTTGCTGCTGTCTACGGGTTGACCGTTGACTGGAACCAGAAGAGGTGCCAGGGACTGCGATGGAACTGAAGTCAATACGGGGCAGACCTGGAGAAGAAAGGGGAGACAGGGAGGGTAGGAGAGAGAGTAAGCATGACTGTGGGTTGAGTAACATCATGCCAGGTAGACATTTGGGATGAGCTATTAAAATGGAAAGCCATTACTGACTGAGGAACAATAGAACCAACAGAATGAAGCGCTTTAGTGAAGGGTTACGACTGAACTCTTACTAGAGCAGCCAGACTGTAGATTTCTCACTTGTTCTGTCTTGCCCACTGGCACTAACTTTACCTGGGAAGACTGGTTGTGCTGGCGGTTGCCGTCTTTCTACCTGTCTGAGCACCACCACATCACCATCCTTCAGACCATAAGTCCCTAAAGCACAGGTCAGATCTTTTAGGGGCTGCTCTGCATATGTGATCTGAAGAGGGGGAAGGGCCACAGGAGGAAAAACAATTATTAAAAAAAAGAAGTATTCCCTTTTCACACTTGAAGAAAAGTAAGAGGACAAATTAAAATGCTGCCTGGTGGCCAAATCAACTTAATTTATTAGCTAGGTGGTTAATCAAAACGTGGCAATCAAACCAATGGACAGCTAGCTAGGTAACGTTACATGAGTCAGTAGAAGTTGTTGTTGTTCTGTTCTGACTGTTGACATATGCTATGTTAGCTCAACTTAGTTAGCAAGATGGCTAGCGTAACTAGCTAATTAGACAGTAGTTGCATCAACTAACGTTCCCTAGCTAGCGACCAATGACAAAGTTAACTCTGACTGTTAATTCAGTAGGTTTAGCTAGTTCTGTCAAGTAGGACAATATATATATCTTCTTTTAATGAACTAGCTGATATAAACAATGAGATGTAGCTAGCTAACTTAGCTGCGAACACGTTTATGCTATGCTAACTAGCTAGTAGTTCACCTGAATTTCACCAGCAGGGATTCCTGATTCTAATTCACACAGAGCAACAAAATCTCTGAGTTCAAGCTCTGGAGAGACATCGAGTGCAAATGTGATTTCCGAATGGTCATTGGGGCAGCAGAAAACGGTTACCAGCATCGCGCTTTTGTGCAGTTACTTGAACCCGTTAACGTAAAGTCACTCTCAGTTTGTTGACACTACTACTAGCTAGCTAACGTTAGCGTGCTAACTAGCAACGTTAGCTAATTTCAGTATCGTTGTGAGCACACAAACTTCTGTTTCAGCAAAACTCAATAAAGATAATCTAACATGAAATATTCACGGGCGCTAGCTACGTAGATAAATGTATGACGTTTCGTCTCCTCAAATACTACTAAATAGGCACTCTGGTTATTTTATGTATCCTGAACCAGGGCTGCGTGCATTACGCTTTTAAGTTCTGGAACGTTCAATTGCTCTTTAAATACGTAACTTCAAGTCACACCCACCAAACGGGAGCAACACTTTTTACAGTCATTAGGTAAGGGTTCCATCCAATTGGTGACAGATTTTCATGCCGATATTCAAAAATCAGCATAAAAATTTCATGAGATGTGTTTATCAAATGTACTTTTTGCGGATAAAAAGGCTGTGCATGATGACGTAGTGCACATAAAAATACCCTTTGTGATTAAATTCCCATGTACCTAATAAAAATACAAAGTTTAATGGGGTTCCATTGCATTTTCAACTCTATTGATGGTTCTCTCACAACTGTTTTTGCGCTCTAGCCAACAGCTTGCAGATACAGTGCAGGGCAGTAGAGCTGCTGAGGGGAGGACGGCTCATGATAATAGCTGGAAAAGAGCAAATACGTCAAATCATGTGTTTGATGTATTTGATACCATTCCACAATTCTGCTCCAGCCATTACCATGAGCCTGTTCTCTCCAATTAAGGTGCCACCATCCTCCTGTGATGCAGGTATAGCCTACCTGCACGACAAGTTTATTATGGACAAAAGAGTGAGATTATTTTTATTTGTCAAATGGCAGCCATGCATCGATCATCATGTCACCAGAATAAGACCCCTGATATTTACTGGAAAGGAGCATCAAGCTCATCACCTTGCACTTTTCCTTCCCTGTGAAGTTCATCATCATTTATTTTATATGTTGCCCAGTAAACCTCATGTTTTCCCGAGGAGATGCAGTGAGAGGAACACACACAATATCATAGTGTCTCCAAGTTTACATCAATATGATGGTTATTATATCAATATTTGAGCACCTACATTTCTAGCAGAATTAATTTTACAGACACAAAAAGGTCCCACCTTGTCTAGCGTATTTTGTTTTGTGACATTTGGACATAAAAAAAGTTGGATGGAAACCTGGTTAGTAGCTAAAATCAGCGTAAAGAAAACATGTGCATTTTCCCACCAATAGCTAGGTTTCTGTGTATGCCAGTAGCTAGGTTTCTGTGTATGCCAGTAGCTAGGTTTCTGTGTATGCCAGTAGCTAGGTTTCTGTGTATGCCAGTAGCTAGGTTTCTGTGTATGCCAGTAGCTAGGTTTCTGTGTATGCCAGTAGCTAGGTTTCTGTGTATGCCAGTAGCTAGGTTTCTGTGTATGCCAGTAGCTAGATTTCTGTGTATGCCAGTAGCTAGGTTTCTGTGTATGCCAGTAGCTAGGTTTCTGTGTATGCCAGTAGCTAGGTTTCTGTGTATGCCAGTAGCTAGGTTTCTGTGTATGCCAGTAGCTAGGTTTCTGTGTATGCCAGCAGCTAGGTTTCTGTGTATGCCAGTAGCTAGGTTTCCATCAATTGGCGACAGATTTTCATGCGAATATTCTAAAATATGCATAAAAAATATGCACATTTTCCCACCGGTGGTGTGTTTCCACCAAATGTACTTGTTGCGTATCAAAAACACACAAAATGTAAATTTTCGCTTAAGTTTTCATGTATCGAATAAAAATCTAAATTCAATGTGTCTCCATCTCCTTTTCAACTCTACCATTTGTTTTGTCACAAAAACTGTTGCGTTAAATAGTAAATGTGCCAACTCTGGTTTTGGCATATGCACTCTAGCCAATGGCTCGCAGATACAGTGTGGGTAGGCTGGGCAGGTAGGCTGAGATTATAATAATGAGATTATTATGGAGAATATTTCAGTAGTCAAGCATCAATCATCATGTCACCAGAATTAGACCCATATTGTAAAGGTGCATCAAGATTTCAGTGCACTTAATGCTGAGGCTGGCACTAAGACCACACTCAATGAGCTGTATTCCTCCATAAGCAAACAGGAAAATGCTCATCCAGAGGCTGCACTCCTAGTGGCCGGGGACTTTAATGCAGGGAAATTTAAATCTGTTTTACCAAATTTCTATCAGCATGTTAAATGTGCAACCAGTGGGATAAAAACGCTAGACCACCTTTGCTTCACACACAGAGATGTGTACGAAGCTCTCCCTCGCCCTCCATTTGGTAAATCTGACCATAATTCTATCTTCCTGAATCTTGCATACAAGCAAAAAATTCAAGCTTGAAGCACCAGTGGTCAATAAAAAAGTGGTCAGATGAAACAGATGCTAAGCTACAGGACTGTTTTGCTAGCACAGACTGGAATATGTTCTGGGATTCTTCCTATGGCATAGAGCAGTACATCACATCAGTCATTGGCTTCATCAATAAGTGCATCAATGACGTAGTCCCCACAGTGACCGTACGTACATACCCGAACCAGAAGCCATGGATTACATGCAACATCCACACTGAACTAAAGGCTAAAGCTGCCGCTTTCAAGGAGCAGGACTCTAACCCGGAAGCTTATAAGAAATCCTGCTATGTCCTCCGACGAACCATCAAACAGGCAAAGTGTCAATACAGGACTAAGATTGAATCGTACTACACCGGCTCCGATGCTCGTCGGATGTGGCCGGGCTTGCAAACCATTACAGACTACAAAGGGAAGCACAGCCAAGAGCTGCCCAGTGATAGGAACCTACCAGATGAGCTAAACTGCTTCTATGCTCGCTTTGAGGCAAATAACACTGAAACATGCATGAGAGCACCAGCTGTTCCGGACGACTCTGTGATCACGCTCTCCGCAGCCGATGTGAGTAAGACCTTTAAACAGCTCAACATTCATCAGGACATGTGCTGCGAGCATGTGCTGACCAAACTGGCAAGTGTCTTCACTGACATTATCAACCTCTCCCTGTCTGAGTCTGTAATACCAACATGTTTTAAACAGACCACCATAGTCCCTGTGCCCAATAACACTAAGGTAACCTTCCTAAATGACTACTGACCTGTGGCACTCACATATGTAGCCATTAAGTGCTTTGAAAGGCTGGTCATGGCTCACATCAACACCATTATCCCAGAAACCCTAGACCCACTCCAATTTGCATACCGCCTTAACAGATATATCAGTATATCTTTGTGTTTATTATAATGACTGACTGAGCAGGTGGTAGGCAGTAGCAGGCTCGTAAGCATTCATTCAAACAGAACATTACTGCGTTTGCGGGCAGCTCTTAGCAATACTTTAGGCACAGCACTGTTTATGACTTCAAGCCTATCAACTCCCGAGATTAGGCTGGCAATACTAAAGGGCCTATAAGAACATCCAATAGTCAAAGGTATATGAAATACAAATGGTATAGAGAGAAATAGACGACGCGTCATAATTCCTATAATAACTACAACCTAAAACTTCTTAACTGGGAATATTGAAGAACTGGGAATATTGAACCACCAGCTTTCATATGTTCTCATGTTCTGAGCAAGGAACTTCAACTTTAGCTTTTTTACATGGCACATATTGCACTTTTACCTTCTTCTCCAACACTGGGTTTTTGCATTATTTAAACCAAATTGAACATGTTTCATTATTTATTTGAGACAGAATAGATTTTATTTATCTATCATATTAAGTTTAAATAAAATGGTTTATTTTTCATTCAGTATTGTTGTAATTGTCATTATTACAAATATATATAAAAATCGTCCGCTTAATCGGTATCGGCTTTTTTTGGTCCACCAATAATCGGTATCGGTATCGTTGTTGAAAAATCATAATCGGTCGACCTCTAGTCCAAGCACACCAAAACAGTCGTGAAGAGGGCACGACAAAACCTATTCCCCTCAGGAGACTGAAAATATTTGGTATGGGTCCTCAGATCCTCAAAGGGTTCTACAGCTGCACCATCGAGAGCATCCTGACTGGTTGCATCACTGCCTGGTATGGCAACTGCTTGGCCTCCGACTGGAAGGCACTACAGAGGGTAGTGCGTACGGCCCAGTACTTCACTGGGGCCAGGCTTCCTGCCATCCAGGACCTCTATACCAGGCGTGTCAGAGAAAGGCCCTAATTATTGTCAAAGACTCCAGCCACCCTAGTCATAGACTGTTTTCTCTGCTACCGCATGACAAGCAGTACCGGAGTTCCAAGTCTAGGTCCAAGAGGCTTCTAAACAGCTTCTACCCCCAAGCCATAAGATTACTGAATATCTAATCAAATGGCTACCCCTTTTACGCCGCTTCTACTCTCTGTTATTATCTATGCATACTTTAATAATTCTACCTAGATGTACATATAACCTCAATTACCACAACTAACTGGTGCCTCCGCACATTGACTCTGTACCGGCACGCCCTGTATATAGTTCTACTATTGTTATTTTGCTGCTGCTCTTTAACTACTTTTTACTTTTGTTTCTTATTATTTGTATTTTTTAAACTGCATTGTTTGTTAGGGGCTTGTAAGTAAGCATTTCACTGTATGGTCTACACCTGTTGTATTCGGCGCATGTGACTAATAAAATGTGATTTCTCTGCAGATTCTCTCAAGCTCTGTCAGGTTGGATGGGGAGCGTTGCTGCACAGCTATTTTCAGGTCTCTCCAGCGATGTTCGATCGGGTTCAAGTCCGGGCCAGTCAAGGACATTCACAGACTTGTCCCGAAGCCACTCCTGCATTTTCTTGGCTGTGTGCTTAGGGTCGTTGTCCTGTTGGAAGGTGAACCTTTGCCCCAGTTTGAAATCCTGAGAGCTCTGCAGCAGGTTTCATCAAGGATCTCTTTGTACTTTGCTCCGATCATCTTTGCCTCAATCCTGACTAGTCTCCCAGTCCCTGCAGATGAAAAACATCCCCACACCATGATGCTCCCACCACCATGCTTCACCATAGGGATGGTGCCAGGTTTCCTCCAGACGTGACACTTGGCATTCAGGCCAAAGAGTTCAATCTGGTTTCATCAGACCAATCCTGTTTCTCATGGTCTGAGAGTCTTACTGTGCCTTTTCGCAAAAACTCCAAGAGGGCTGTCAAGTTATTTTTACTGAGGAGTGTCTTCCGTCTGGCCACTCTACCATAAAGACCTGACTGGTGGAGTGCTGTAGAGATGGTTGTCCTTCTGGAAGGTTCTCCCATCTCCACAGAGGAACTCTAGAGCTCTGTCAGAGTGACCATCGGGTTCTTGGTCACCTCCCTGACCAAGGCCCTTCTCCCCCGATTGCTCAGTTTGGCCAGGCGGTTTTTGACTTGGTTGTTGTTCTGATATGCACTGTCAACTGTGGGACCTTATATAGACAGATGTGTGCCTTTCCAAATCATTTTCAATCAATTGAATTTACCACAGGTGGACTCCAATTAAGTTGTAGAAACATCTCAAGGATCATCAATGGAAACAGGATGCAACTGAGCTCAATTTCGAGTCTCATAGTAAAGGGGTCTGAATACGGTATGACTTTAGTCATGTAAAACTGTGGATGGAAAAGTGGTTTATGGAGCAAACGTACCTCAAAATCTGTTCAAGAAGGTATTGGGGAAACGTGTCTTTCAGTAGGCCTACAAACCATTCTGCAACACGTGTCTTTCAGTAGGCCTACAAACCATTCTGCAACACGTGTCTTTCAGTAGGCCTACAAACCATTCTGCAACACGTGTCTTTCAGTAGGCCTACAAACCATTCTGCAACACGTGTCTTTCAGTAGGCCTACAAACCATTCTGCAACACGTGTCTTTCAGTAGGCCTACAAACCATTCTGCAACACGGGTCTTTCAGTAGGCCTACAAACCATTCTGCAACACGTGTCTTTCAGTAGGCCTACAAACCATTCTGCAACACGTGTCTTTCAGTAGGCCTACAAACCATTCTGCAACACGTGTCTTTCAGTAGGCCTACAAACCATTCTGCAACACATGTCTTTCAGTAGGCCTACAAACCATTCTGCAACACGTGTCTTTCAGTAGGCCTACAAACCATTCTGCAACATAATAAAGCATCAGCGAACTGAATGCAACTCTGTTTCTCATTGCATATTCCAGGAGCTGTGTTCTCACAATCAAATAGGCACATTTTAAATAAAAAACACTTGATCTAATAAACAACTAGAAAAAGCCTAAATAAATAATAATTACAATTATTAACAATAAAAAAAATCGACCTTCAATCAAACAAATAACAGCAGTGCACATAAAAGTACATTCTTATGAAACTATCTAATGCAAAAATACACAATACCTCTTGTGCTTTATGGCTGCATCAATAAGGCAATGTATTTTATGACTGTCCATTGAGATATAATGGGATTGAAGGTGTACAAACTACCTACAACCTTGCATTTTGCGTTTTGATAGGATAAGCCAGCTGTAAATGCATATGACATGTATAATATAGGAATGTGTATATGTTATAATTATTGATTTGTATTAAATCAATTTGAATTCATAAGTATTTATCAAGAGTCAATGGGTAGTTTTCAATTGAAATTACTATTGCACTGCAGTGGGAAATAACCCCATTTTTTAAAACATTTTAATCACAAGGATATACTGTATAGGCCCACACCTCTGCATCTACTTTTTGTTAATGTCATTTTGTTTGTAGCTTTGAGGTGAGTAATTAAGATGTCAAACCACAAAATTTACAATTCTCTATATTTTGGTGCCATGTTTTATTTGAGATTTTCCTGCATGGATGTTTGATTGATTGCATATGTGTGCTCTATCTGCTGCTAATCGTAGATGAACATCATGAATGTAACAATGGCTGGCAGATGATAGGGAGAGGAAACCAAAACAATGTTGAGTGTTCTCCCTCCCCAGTGGAAGTTGCGTGGTTGTAACCTATCTTGCAGATTAGCAAGAGATGTGGTTCTATCTGTAATAGCAATCAAAGCACCGACAACACCTGAACTTCTTAGTGGCAAAACATGTTTAAACAGTTTCCGTTAATAGGCCCAAAGTCCCTGGCATTCATTTCTGCAGAAACCATCTCCTTATTGTCTTCAAAAAATAAAAACATGTATACAACAATTAGGGAAAAACATAAATTGGGCTTGCTTACGTGTTACATGGTGATGAAATGTACAGGGCAATATCCTTCCCGTTCACCCTTAGCTTTAACAGAATTATGGTAACAACCACCTTGGGTCAAAGAGAGAGCCAGGCGGAGCACATTACGCGGATAAAGAGATAGAACGTAGGCTAAAAGTACTAACCCTAACCCTAAAATTCTACTACATTTTACATACAGCAGTAACCCAACCTTAGCCATAACCCTAACCCTAGATCCATGTCCACAGCCAGGTTGAACCGTAACCCTAGATCCATGTCCACAGCCAGGTTGAACCCTAACCCTAGATCCATGTCCACAGCCAGGTTGAACCCTAACCCTAGATCCATGTCCACAGCCAGGATGAACCCTAACCCTAGATCCATGTCCACAGCCAGGTTGAACCGTAACCCTAGATCCATGTCCACAGCCAGGTTGAACCGTAACCCTAGATCCATGTCCACAGCCAGGATGAACCCTAACCCTAGATCCATGTCCACAGCCAGGTTGAACCGTAACCCTAGATCCATGTCCACAGCCAGGTTGAACCCTAACCCGAGCATTATAAACTGGGTGGTTCGAGACTGAATTAAATGTTTATTTTTTATTTCACCTTTATTTACCAGGTAGGTCAGTTGAGAACAAGTTCTCATTTACAACTGCGACCTGGCCCAGATTAAGCAAAGCAGTGCGACACAAACAACAACACAGAGTTACACATGGAATAAACAAACGTACAGTCAATAACACAATAGGGAAAAATAAATGAAAAAGTAAAATAAAAAATGCTGATTGGCTGACAGCCATGGTATATCAGATTGTATAACACAGGTATTTTTGTTTATTTTTTATTGAACCTTTATTTAACAATTCATTTCAGTTAAGAACAAATTCTTATTTACAATGATGGCCTACCCCGGCCAAACCCTCCCCTAACTCGGACGGGGCTGGGCAAATTGTGCGCCGCCCTATCGCCGCTCTATGGGACTCCCAATCACGGCCGGTTGTGATACAGCCCAGGATCAAACCAGGGTCTGCGGTGACGCCTCTAGCACTGCGATGCAGTGCCTTATGACAAATCATTTCTTTTTACTGCTCTAATTACGTTGGTAACCAGTTTATTATAGCAATAAGGCACCTTAGGGGTTTGTGGTATATGGCTAATATACGACATCAAAGGGCTGTATCCAGGCACTCCGCATTGAGTCGTGGGTAAGAACAGCCCTTAGCCGTGGTATATTGGCCATATATCACACCCCCTTGTGCCCTTTTGCTTAATTATATCACCATGCAACAATGTTAAAATAATGTGAACGTCTCTCCCTTCTAGTCATACCAGATAACATTGTTGTCACGTTCTGACCTTTATTTCCTTTGTTTTGTCATTATTTAGTGTGGTCAGGGCGTGAGTTGGGGTGGGCAGTCTATGTTTGTTTTTCTATGTTTCGGCCTAGTATGGTTCTCAATCAGAGGCAGGTGTCATTAGTTGTCTCTGATTGAGAATCATACTTAGGTAGCCTGGGTTTCACTGTGTGTTTGTGGGTGTTTGTTCCTGTCTCTGTGTTTGCACCAGATAGGGCAGATAGGGCTGTTTTGGTTTTTCACACTTCTTGTTTTGTTAGTCTATTCATGTTCCCTTATTAAAGAACCATGAATAATCACCACGCTGCGTTTTGGTCCGCCTCTCCTTCGACTCAAGAAAACCGTTACAATTGTATTATCGTCACTCAAGACGTATCTCTTTGATCAGCCCATTACTTTAACACGCTGATGGTACCACAGCACTTCTGTGTGAAAAAAACTATTTGTCTCTCCGTGAGTCTGTTAGATGTGGTATAGAATGCATAGGAACCCCATGCAGATAGTAATCCTACTCAATGCCTACATCACCACGCAGTAGAATCGTCATGGAGTGTTTTGCAGAGGGTAGAAAAGGAATTATGTAAAATAGATTTCTGATAATGCAATGTTTCTGGTTGTTTTTCATGCCAAAATGTCAACTATAGAACATATGATATAGAATAGTGAACAACAATGAGTCATCACAAAACAATATATAAGTTTCACTTTTAGTGGACCTAATGAGAAGCAAACATAGTAGGACGAGGTGATATACCGCAAGAACAATAAAATACTTTCTTATACGCAAAAACAATATATTATATTGTCAGTAAAACACAATACATTCTATTTCCACATCTCAACTAATCTTGAATGGTGAACGCTTTACACATTAAAGCAAGGAGAAGGTGGGAGTTACGCTGGGGTTTAGTACACATAACATGTCCTACCTACTGTACCTCTCAGAAACATAAAAGAAAACAGCATTAATATGAGTGGAAGTGATCTGTTTTTTGGGGTGTTATGTCAAGGAAATATAATAAACCTTGAAGGACAGGATTTTCAGTTGAAGAGAATGATAATTTATTTACCACTCTTGGGGCGGGGATAACTAAAGAGGCAGAGGAAATCATATGATTCATCACATTATGTTAAACATGCACATGGTACAGCTGAACTACACCACATCAAACATCTATGTCACCTAAGCTGTAGATCATGTACAGTATAAGTGAGATTTCACCGCCACAGTGGTTTTCATATAGTCTTACATCCCCGCTCTACAGGTTCACAGACAGCCGTGCTCTTTTCTATTGGAAAAGTGATATGATGATCCTGTCTATCATATCATATCATATCATATCTGTGGGTGCTCACCTATTTATGTTTTCATTTGTAATGGATTTGTAAATGCAGTGGAGGCAGCATCGGAATGCAAAAAAGGTAAAGTAGGAGTTTGAGATTTTTAGGTACTATTGTGTAGCTTCTATGTTTTGCTGGGAATTATACTCTACTGTGCGTTGAATGTAGATGCATACCTATATTGAATAATTGTTTCTTTACCAGTAATACTGTAAATGTTACTTCTAATCTAATAGATGGAGAAGGAAATGCTTTGCTTTACAATGACCATAAGGGTGAACCCTTTCCATTCATACTAAATGTTTGCACTTTTGGTGACTTGACTTACAGAGGTCGGATCTCTTTTGTTGCGGATAATTTTTCGAATGCATCAGGAAATTCAAATGAGCCTCGTCATTGGATAAACATGAGCAGTTATCCTTCTCTCCATGCTGGGGCAGTCGAGTCATTGTGATCATGGTTCGCGATTTTAAAATGTTCTCTCGTTCGCTCAAACGCTATAGGCCTAGGTGCTATTACTGCAATATGCAAATGTACCTGAAATGCAGCCATACAGAACAACTGCCGTTTTATATAGCTTAATAACACAAGGTAGATATTGGTCTCCACTAGGATATAACATACACGTGTCTAGTGTATCCTAAGGTATCCAAAAAACATTCCAAATTGAGTTCATGGCCTGGGGTGGTTCAGCTGTAAGGGCTGCGTTCCGCGCGCACATATAGGCCTAACGTGTCGACGTGGGTTCGATCCCGCCAAAGCCCTTTTGGCACGAATAACGAATAACCTGATGTTGTAATACATTTCAAATACGGACAGTCCAGGGTTATTTTACCCGCAATCTTGATAAGAAATGACCCCACCATACACTTTTGGATAACATAAATAGTGAACAAATTAAATAACAGTACAGCAACATTCGTTTCCATTCACAAAAATTGTTGGATAAATTACCAAAGATTTGCCATGGTAAATTAGGAAATACTTCATTTCTATCGAACAGGATGAGTGTCAAATAGATAAATCACCATTAGTCTATTCAAAAAGGACTAAGTTGTTCCCATGACAATACCAACCAGAGGGCGAACATATTTTGAAAGACTTTGGTTGCAAGCAGGACTATGTCAGAGAGGAAGAGGCTGAAGCGAGAGGGCTCACTCTCGCCAAAATATGCGTTTTTATGGGTTTAATATGAAGACCTAAACTTGTCGACTGCCTTCTTGCCTTTGGGAGGACTACTATCATTAGGGCGGAGACATGAGCATCTCGTCATTATTTACAGATCTCTGACTAAGGTAAAGCCAACATCATCATGACATGTGATTTTCTTCCCATTGAGAGTTTTCATTTTCAGAATCTTCCCTTGTTGAACATGGTCAGCACAGAATGTTAAACCTCTTTGGGCTAGGGGGCGGTATTTTGATCTCCGGATGAAAAGCGTGCACAAAGTAAACTGCTTGCTACTCAGGCCCAGAAGCTAGGATAATGTCTGTGAGTATAACAGAACTGAAATGGCAGGCAAAACCCTGAGGACAAACCGTCCCCCCAAATAAACAATTTCAGCATAACACTGATTTCAATGGCTGGCCCTTTTATTATAGGGCGAAATCCTCCTTGATTGCAGTTCCTGGGGCTTCCACTAAATGTCAACAGTCTTTAGAAAGAGTTTCAGGCTTGTGTTTGGAAAAATGAGGGAGAAGTTGTAGTTTTTCTAAGTGGCTCCCATTTTGGCTGTAGTGTTTCCAAGCGCTTGGAGGAAAGCGTGTTCTTTGTTATTTATCTCCGGTAAAGACAATAACGATTCTCCGTCTTAAATTGTATTGTTTATTTGCGTATTAGGGTACCTAAAGTTGGATTATAAACGTTGATTGACTTGTTTGGATAAGTTTATTGGTAACGTTCATTTTGTATGCATTTTGATGGAGGGAAATCAGTGGATTATTGACTGAAGTGCGTCAGCTAAACTGAGTTTTTATGGATATAAAGAAGGACTTTATCAGACAATAGGACCATTTGTAATGTAACTGAGACCTTTTGGAGTGCCAACAGAAGAAGATCTTCAAAGTTAAGGCATATATTATATCGCCATTTCTGACTTTCGTGTCGCAACTGCCTGGTTGAAATATGATTTGTCATGCATTTGTATGCGGTGCGCTGTCCTCAGATAATCGCATGGTTTGCTTTCGCCGTAAAGCCTTTTTGAAATCTGACACATTGGCTGGATTAACAAGAAGTTACTCTTTATTTTGATGTATAACACTGTCATGACGTTGGCCTGGGGGTAGGTTTATGACAGTCATAAATACCTCTTCCCCCCTTTTCCTCTCTCTACCCTACTGATGTTACATTTGCAAAACCCTTGGTTAACATAGAGATTCTGGGAACATCAGAAGGTGGGAAATGAACTATATTCTGGTAATGCGACCAATTGAACATATGCTGTGGTACTTAATGAATATGAGGTCAGTTCGGTTGTCATCTGAGACCTTCTCATCAATGATAAGATGACATAAACTCTACAGTGGAAAGTCTACACATCAGAGTTATCGGATTCACATGGAATTGTTGTTCAATTTAAATGTTTGAATATTAAATTATTCGTGATGGGATGAAATGTGATTTTAGCTTCTAAAATGTGAGATTTGGGTTTTCATAAGATAGGGCTCTGCTCAATCAGTGGCCCGCGCCTGTGAAGGGACAAGGGCTATACAACTTTTCAAACACACCCTCCTCTCCCTTCCTATATAAGCCCTTGATGACAATATAACCTCCTGTTCCGAGGACGTGAGGACGACTGTCCGATGTCAGAATGGTTCAGATAATAACTACAGAACGAAGCCAACATCAGCGTGAGCTTTGGTTGCGAATGGCATGAACTTTGAACTCTTATTCACTACAGAAGTGATACCTCCTAGCCGTTGCGTTAGCAACCGCAGCTGCAAACGCAGGTTAGGAAGGAACAGACAGAGTATCCCATCTACCACACAATGACGTTACTACAACGTTTACAATTTACGAGCAGAGACATTCTTCAAAGGACTCGGTTGGGCAACACTGCCTTCCATCTACCACCAACCTACCGAAGCGCAGCTCAGAGTAAATATTTATTGCATTTTCCTTTTCCAAATGGGCAGTAATTTAGAATGCATAAGATACTGTATTTACGATAGCACAGCTTCTTCCCTTTTTTTCCCTCAGTCTTCCCGCTCTTTCACTCAAACCCAGCCCCTTTTCTTTTGTGTAACAAGCTGTCATATCTGTTCCGCCCGCTAGGGACCTTTTCCTTTATGACGTAATTTGTAATCAAGTTATGATTTAATTAAGTGTATGTGTAATTCTGTGTGATTAGTTAGGTATTTAGTAAATATAAAATTAAACCCAATTTTGTATTACTGGTTCAACTTGTTAGCCAGGGTTCGTGCAAATAACCAATAATTTACAACTTTCAGATGAGACTGAATTAAGATGACGAGTAATATTGACTGCTATTGGTGTAAAATATTACTAGGTCTTTAAGAGTTTATTTGGAAGATAACAGCTCTGTAAATATTATTTTGTGGTGCCCGACTCTCTAGTTAATTACATTTACATGATTAGCTCAATCAGGTAATATTAATTACGGAGAAATTATTTTATAGAATAGCATGTCATATCAATTAATCCGACATAGCCAAAGACACAATAACACATATATTTTCAAGAATGTTCAATATTTGAATTGAGTATTTTTGAATTTCGCGCTCTGCAATTTCACTGGATGTTGGCCAGGTGGGACGCTACTGTCCCACGTATCCGTAAGAAGTTTTTAACAGTCTACCATTACCAATGAAACGGGAAAATGTGACTTCCCCGATCTCTTTCTTAACGTCAATGGTTAGTCTAATAGGGTGTGGATGAGAGACCCCGTGATCGCATCAAACACGATTACAACATTCCACTCCGACACATCATTACTTCACCCTCTTCACATCATCACTACCTTCACCCTCTTCACGTTCTCAGCACTAGACAGCAAGTGCTGTCAGCAGTGCTTATAGCAGGGCCATTCTTTTTCCTTTTCCTTTTCACCATAGACCATCCAGGTCCATGACATCATCATCCCCACCCATACCATCAGAATTATAATCCATGTCGACCACAGTCCAGCATAGATGTTGCCAAAACCGCCTACCACAAAATAGAACAATGCATTCTATATTGTTTCCTTGTTTGAAGTCGAACCTCACGCTTCCAAACATGTCAACTGAGAAAAACCCATCCCACCCACAGTCCACTCCAAAATACATCCCTACACAAGCTCAGGGGCCTGTGATGGCGGAACATTCACCGACAGGATTTCTTGCACAGCACCGTGAACTCACTAAGACCCCAAAAATGTTCAGCGGCATTCACAATGATTCCAATCTTCTCACACTTCTTCTCGGCTTGTGCTGTATAGTTTATGACCATTGCAATAAATAATATCAAATCTACCTTTTTAACATGTAGCATTTCACTATCCCTTGGTTGATGAGAAACCTTCACTGGTCTGGTGGCTCTACTACCATTGTTTCTCCCTTTCTTTCCAATCTTCTCACAGCCTCCAGATAGGTGACACGCTGGACACTCCTTACCCTCGCCACCTCATTCTCCTTCACACTAACAGGGCACTCCAGGAATTTAGGCACATGTTCAACTCCACAGTTGTAGCATTTCACTTCATCTGGCGTACGATACTCTTCCCTTTTGCACACACTTGACATATATTATATATTATGACCAAACATTTTACATTTATTACACTGAAGGGGCTTGTGCACAAAAGCTCTTACAGGGTATCTCATAAATTCTAACTTTATGTGAGAAGGGAGAGACTCTTCATCGAAGAACAGCAGCATGGATGAAGTGAATTTATTTTCTCCATCCACCATGCAGGTCAGTCAACGTGCACCAACCACTCCATCGATGTCTTCAGTAATATCCTCTGCCTTTACTTCTTGCGCCACCCCAGAAAACCCCTTGATAGGCACCTTGCTATGAAAATATATTTTTTAGTCTTATGCTTCTTCTGACACACAAAAAAATCTAAATAACAGCACTTGTTGTGACTCTCACTGACTCCTCCAACACATTCCAGATGTTCCTTGAGATGTTCAACGGATTTCCCAGGTAACACTGATACAAAAATCTCACTCCAACTAAAAATGGGTCTAGTGGTTTCCGATTTTCCACCACAGCTTTACTTCTCTTGTTTCCCTTTCTCTTCGCCACTGTATCCCCCAGACTTGCCGTGCCCAAATCAACCGCTCAGAGTTTAACAGGTTTTAATCACAAGGATATACTGTATAGGCCCACACCTCTGTTTCCAATTTTCATTCATTTCATTTTGTTTGTAGCTTTGAGGTGAGTAATTAAGACGTCAAACAGCAAAATTACAATTCTCTATATTTTGGTGCCATGTTTTATTTGAGATTTTCCTGCATGGATGTTTGATTGATTGCATATGTGTGCTCTATCTGCTGCTAATCGTAGATGAACATCATGAATGTAACAATGGCTGGCAGATGATAGGGAGAGGAAACCAAAACCATGTTGAGTGTTTGTCATGTATTGTCATGTTGTGTCTTTCTGTCCTTTCCTTTCACCCTGTCTCCCTCTGCTGGTCGTACTAGGTTACCGTTTCTGTCCCTCTTTCCCCCAGCTGTTCCTTGTCTTCTCTGACTACCTCATTCACCCCTTTTCCCACCTGTTCCCTTTTTCCCTCTGATTAGGTCCCTATATCTCTCTCTGTTTCTGCTCCTGTCTTTGTCGGATTCTTGTTTGTGTTGTTCATGCCTGAACCAGACTATCGTCATGTTTGCTGCAACCTTGTCCTGTCCTGTCGGAACCTGCCGGTCCATCTGAGCCTACGTTTTGTTTTGTTATTAAAGAAGCTCTGTTTACGTTAATTCGCTTTTGGGTCCTCATTCACGCACCGTAACAGAAGAATCCGACCAAGAATGGACCCAGCGACTTCGGATCCTCTCCACTCAGCCGTCGAGATCCAGGGAGCGATGCTAGGCAGACACAAGCAGGAATTGTCTGCTGCTCGACATGCCGTTGAGACCCTGGCCACCCAAGTCTCCAACCTCACAGAACAGGTTCACCATCTCCGCCTCGATCCACCGGCCACTTCCAGGGCTTTCGAATCTCCGGAGCCCAGAATCAATAACCCGCCGTGTTACTCTGGGGAGCCCACTGAATGCCGCTCGTTCCTCACCCAGTGTGATATTGTGTTTTCTCTCCAGCCCAACACTTACTCCAGGAGCACTGCTCGTGTCGCCTACGTCATATCTCTCCTTACTGGACGGGCTCGTGAGTGGGGCACGGCAATCTGGGAGGCAAGGGCTGAGTGTACTAACCAGTATCAGGACTTTAAGGAGGAGATGATACGGGTTTTTGATCAATCTGTTTTTGGGGAGGAGGCTTCCAGGGCCCTGTCTTCCCTATGTCAGGGTAATCGATCCATAACAGACTACTCTATTGAGTTTCGCACTCTTGCTGCCTCCAGTGGCTGGAACGAGCCGGCTTTGCTCGCTCGTTTTCTGGAGGGTCTCCGCGCAGAGGTAAAGGATGAGATTCTCTCCCGGGAGGTTCCTTCCAGCGTGGATTCCTTGATTGAACTCGCTATTCGCATTGAGCGACGGGTTGATCTTCGTCACCGAGCTCGTGGAAAGGAGCTCGCGTTCTCCGTTGCCCCCCTCTCCGCATCACTACCATCTTCCTCTGCCGGCTCGGGTGCTGAGCCTATGCAGCTGGGAGGTATCCGCATCTCGACTAAGGAGAGGGAACGGAGAATCACCAACCGCCTCTGTCTCTATTGCGGTTCTGCTGGTCATTTTGTCACTTCATGTCCAGTAAAAGCCAGAGCTCATCAGTAAGCGGAGGGCTACTGGTGAGCGCTACTACTCCTGTCTCTCCTTCAAGATCCTGCACTACCTTGTCGGTCCATCTACGCTGGACCGGTTCGTCAGCTTCCTGCAGTGCCTTAATAGACTCTGGGGCGGAGGGCTGTTTTATGGACGAGACCTGGGCTCGGGAACATGACATTCCTCTCAGACAGTTAAGGGAGTCCACGGCCTTGTTCGCCCTGGATGGTAGTCCTCTCCCCAGGATTCAGCGTGAGACGCTACCTTTAACCCTCACTGTTTCTGGTAATCATAGCGAAACCATTTCTTTTTTAATTTTTCGTTCACCTTTTACACCTGTTGTTTTGGGCCATCCCTGGCTAGTTTGTCATAATCCTTCCATTAATTGGTCTAGTAATTCTATCCTCTCCTGGAACGTCTCTTGTCATGTGAAATGTTTAATGTCTGCTATCCCTCCTGTTTCCTCTGTCTCTTCTTCACAGGAGGAGCCTGGTGATTTGACAGGGGTGCCGGAGGAATATCACGATCTGCGCACGGTGTTCAGTCGGTCCAGGGCCACCTCTCTTCCTCCACACCGGTCGTATGATTGTAGTATTGATCTCCTTCCGGGAACCACTCCCCCCCGGGGTAGACTATACTCTCTGTCGGCTCCCGAACGTAAGGCTCTCGAAGATTATTTGTCTGTAGCTCTTGCCGCCGGATTATCGAGGGCTGAATGACATAACAGTGAAGAATCGTTATCCGCTTCCTCTTATGTCTTCAGCCTTCGAGATCCTGCAGGGAGCCAGGTTTTTCACTAAGTTGGACCTTCGTAACGCTTACCATCTCGTGCGCATCAGGGAGGGGGACGAGTGGAAGACGGCGTTTAACACTCCGTTAGGGCACTTTGAATACCGGGTTCTTCCTTTCGGCCTCGCTAACGCTCCAGCTGTCTTTCAGGCATTAGTCAATGATGTCCTGAGAGACATGCTGAACATCTTTGTTTTCGTTTACCTTGACGATATCCTGATTTTTTCACCGTCACTCCAGATTCATGTTCAGCACGTTCGACGTGTCCTCCAGCGCCTTTTAGAGAATTGTCTTTTTGTGAAGGCTGAGAAGTGCTCTTTTCATGCCTCCTCCGTCACATTTCTCGGTTCTGTTATTTCCGCTGAAGGCATTAAGATGGATCCCGCTAAGGTCCAAGCTGTCATTGATTGGCCCGTCCCTAAGTCACGCGTCGAGTTGCAGCGCTTTCTCGGCTTCGCGAACTTCTATCGTCGTTATCCGTAATTTCGGTCAGGTGGCAGCCCTTCTCACAGCCCTTACTTCTGTCAAGACGTGCTTTAAGTGGTCCGTTTCCGCCCAGGGAGCTTTTGATCTCCTCAAGAATCGTTTTACATCCGCACCTATCCTTGTTACACCTGACGTCTCTAGACAGTTCATTGTCGAGGTTGACGCGTCAGAGGTGGGCGTGGGAGCCATTCTTTCTCAGCGCTCCTTCTCTGACGACAAGGTCCACCCTTGCGCGTATTTTTCTCATCGCCTGTCGCCGTCGGAACGTAACTGTGATGTGGGAAACCGCGAACTGCTCGCCATCCGCTTAGCCCTAGGCGAATGGCGACAGTGGTTGGAGGGGGCGACCGTTCCTTTTGTCGTTTGGACTGACCATAGGAACCTTGAGTACATCCGTTCTGCCAAACGACTTAATGCGCGTCAGGCGCGCTGGGCGCTGTTTTTCGCTCGTTTCGAGTTCGTGATTTCTTATCGTCCGGGCTCTAAGAACACCAAGCCTGATGCTTTATCTCGTCTCTTCAGTTCTTCAGTAGCCTCCACTGACCCCGAGGGGATTCTCCCTGAGGGGCGTGTTGTCGGGTTGACTGTCTGGGGAATTGAGAGGCAGGTAAAGCAAGCACTCACTCAAACTCCGTCGCCGCGCGCTTGTCCCAGGAACCTTCTTTTCGTTCCCGTTCCTACTCGTCTGGCCGTTCTTCAGTGGGCTCACTCTGCCAAGTTAGCCGGCCACCCTGGCGTTCGGGGTACGCTTGCTTCCATTCGCCAGCGCTTTTGGTGGCCCACCCGGGAGCATGACACGCGTCGCTTCGTGGCTGCTTGTTCGGTCTGCGCGCAGACTAAGTCCGGTAACTCTCCTCCTGCCGGCCGTCTCAGGCCGCTTCCCATTCCCTCTCGACCGTGGTCTCACATCGCCTTAGATTTTGTCACCGGACTGCCTTCGTCAGCGGGGAAGACTGTTATTCTTACGGTTGTCGACAGGTTCTCTAAGGCGGCTCATTTTATTCCCCTTGCTAAGCTTCCTTCTGCTAAAGAGACGGCACAAATCATCATCGAGAATGTTTTCAGAATTCATGGCCTTCCGTCAGACGTCGTTTCGGACAGAGGTCCGCAATTCACGTCTCAATTTTGGAGGGAGTTTTGCCGTTTGATTGGGGCTTCCGTCAGTCTCTCTTCCGGCTTTCACCCCCAGTCTAACGGTCAAGCAGAACGGGCCAATCAGACTATTGGTCGCATCTTACGCAGTCTTTCTTTTCGCAACCCTGCGTCTTGGTCAGAACAGCTCCCCTGGGCAGAATACGCCCACAACTCGCTTCCTTCGTCTGCGACCGGGCTATCTCCTTTTCAGAGTAGCCTCGGGTACCAGCCTCCGCTGTTCTCATCTCAGTTCGCCGAGTCCAGCGTCCCCTCCGCTCAGGCTTTTGTCCAACGTTGCGAGCGCACCTGGAAGAGGGTCAGGTCTGCACTTTGCCGTTATAGGGCGCAGACTGTGAGGGCTGCTAATAAGCGTAGAACTAAGAGTCCTAGATATTGTCGCGGTCAGAGAGTTTGGCTCTCCACTCAGAACCTTCCCCTTAAGACCACTTCTCGCAAGTTGACCCCGCGGTTCATTGGTCCGTTCCGTATTTCTCGGATCATTAATCCTGTCGCAGTTCGACTTCTTCTTCCGCGATATCTTCGTCGCGTCCACCCGGTCTTCCATGTCTCCTGTGTCAAGCCCGTTCTTCGCGCCCCCGCTCGTCTTCCCCCCCCCCCCCCCCATCCTTGTCGAGGGCGCACCCATCTACAGGGTCCGTAGGATTTTGGACATGCGTCCTCGGGGCCGTGGTCATCAGTACCTAGTAGATTGGGAGGGGTACGGTCCTGAGGAGAGGAGTTGGGTTCCCTCTCGGGACGTGCTGGACCGTGCGCTGATCGATGATTTCCTCCGTTGCCGCCAGGTTTCCTCCTCGAGTGCGCCAGGAGGCGCTCGGTGAGTGGGGGGGTACTGTCATGCATTGTCATGTTGTGTCTTTCTGTCCTTTCCTTTCACCCTGTCTCCCTCTGCTGGTCGTACTAGGTTACCGTTTCTGTCCCTCTTTCCCCCAGCTGTTCCTTGTCTTCTCTGACTACCTCATTCACCCCTTTTCCCACCTGTTCCCTTTTTCCCTCTGATTAGGTCCCTATATCTCTCTCTGTTTCTGCTCCTGTCTTTGTCGGATTCTTGTTTGTGTTGTTCATGCCTGAACCAGACTATCGTCATGTTTGCTGCAACCTTGTCCTGTCCTGTCGGAACCTGCCGGTCCATCTGAGCCTACGTTTTGTTTTGTTATTAAAGAAGCTCTGTTTACGTTAATTCGCTTTTGGGTCCTCATTCACGCACCGTAACAGTGTTCTCCCTCCCCAGAGGAAGTTGCGTGGTTGTAACCTATCTTGCAGATTAGCAAAAGATGTGGTTCTATTTGTAATAGCAATCAAAGCACCGACAACACCTGAACTTCTTAGTGGCAAAACATGTTTAAACAGATTCTGTTAAAAGGCATTTATTTCTGCAGAAGCCATCTCCTTTAAAAAATTATCCTTTAAAAAATAAATAAATGAATTCAACAATTAAGGAAAAACATTTTAAAAAAGGGCCTGCAAAGGTGTCACATGGTGATGAAATGTGTCAAAGAGAGAGCCAGGCGGAGCACATTACGCATTTGAAGAGATTGAAAGTAGGCTAAAAGTACTAACCCTAACCCTAAAATTCTACTACATTTTACATACAGCAGTAACCCAACCTTAGCCCTAACCCTAACCCTAGATTCATGTCCACGCCCAGGTTGAACCCTAACCCTAGCCACAACACTAATCTTGGCATAACCTTTACCATGTCTTTATGTTAATTCCTGGCTTAGCCTTTACCCTAATTGGGCTCTCCCACCTCTGAGTTCCCAATTTAACCCCTTGTAATAACTATTTCCAAATACTTTGGTAATAATAATGATAACTTTCTGACATATGCTACTCCACCTCTCCGGAGACATACTGTATATATTTTTTCCTTGAGAGCCTCATCATAAAGTGCCTTATAAACTGGGTGGTTCGAGCCTGAATGCTGATTGGCTGACAGCCGAGGTATATCAGACCGTATACCACAGGTATGACAAAATGTTCATTTTTACTGCTCTAGTTACATGGGTAACCAGTTTATAATAGCAATAAGGAACCTCGGGCATTTGTGGTATATGGCCAATATAGCACAGCTAAGGGCTGTATCCAGGCACTCCGAGTTGCGTCGTGCATAAGAACAGCCCTTAGCCGTGGTATATTGGCCATATATCACACCCCCTCATGCCCTTTTGCTTAATTATATCACCATGCAACAATGTTAAAATAATGTGAACGTCTCTCCCTTCTAGTCATACCAGATAACATTGTATTATCGTCACTCAAGACGTATCTCTTTGATCAGCCCATTACTTTAACACGATGATGGTACCACAGCACTTCTGTGTGAAAAAAACTATTTGTCTCTCCGTGAGTCTGTTAGATGTGGTATAGAATACATAGGAACCCCATGCAGATAGTAATCCTACTCAATGCCTACATCACCACGCAGTAGAATCGTCATGGAGTGTTTTGCAGAGGGTAGGAAAGGAATTATGCAAAATAGATTTCTGATAATGCAATGTTTCTGGTTGTTTTTCATGCCAAAATGTCAACTATAGAACATATGATATAGAATAGTGAACAACAATGAGTCATCACAAAACAATATATAAGTTTTACTTTTAGTGGACCTAATGAGAAGCAAACATAGTAGGACGAGGTGATATACCGCAAGAACAATAAAATACTTTCTTATACGCAAAAACAATATATTATATTGTCAGTAAAACACAATACATTCTATTTCCACATCTCAACTAATCTTGAATGGTGAACGCTTTACACATTAAAGCAAGGAGAAGGTGGGAGTTACGCTGGGGTTTAGTACACATAACATGTCCTACCTACTGTACCTCTCAGAAACATAAAAGAAACCATCATTAATATGAGTGGAAGTTATCTGTTTTTTTGGGGTGTTATGTCAAGGAAATATAATAAACCTTGAAGGACAGGATTTTCAGTTGAAGAGAATGATAATTTATTTACCACTCTTGGGGCGGGGATAACAAGAGGAACAGGAAATCTTAAACGTGCACATGGCACAGCTGAACTACACCACATATGTCACCTGAGCTGTAGATCATATATAAGTGAGGTTTCAACATCATAGTGGTTTTCATATAGTATTAAATCCCCCCCTGTACAGGTTCACAGACAGCCGTGCTCTTTTCTATAGCGAAAGTTATATGATGATCCTGTCTGGATTTTGGGTGCTCATCTATTTATGTGTATTCGCTTGTAAAGGGTTTTTAAATGCAGTGGAGGCAACTTTCGAATGCAAAAAAGGTAAAGTATGAGTTATTAATTATTAGGTGCTATTGTGTGAGTTATACTATAATGTGCAATGAATGTAGATATATCTTGAATACTTTTTCTTTACCATTGATACTATTAAAGTTACTTCTAATGTGAAATGAGTCCAATGTTAACAACAATTACAGTACAAGGACAATAATGTGAATGATATTATCAAGGTGAGATGATAAGTAGACGGAAAGGAAGATTTTGTGACCCATGCCCTGAAAGGCAATACCAGGCAGGACCAAATCGCTCTCAGCAATGTCAACCCTGCACCGACTGCATTGAGAGTAAGTTATAATCATGTTGTAAGAAGTTACAATCAGTATTAATAGATGATGTAAACAAATGACCTGTTGACAGAAAATAGTGTCTGTATAATGATCCCACACCAAATCTTAAGTTGAATACTATGAACATTTGAACATCTGGCCATGTTCTGTTATAATATCCACCCGGCACAGCCAGAAGAGGACTGGCCACCCCTCATAGACGGGTTCTTCTCTACGTTTCTTCCTAGATTCTGGCCTTTCTAGGGAGTTTTTCCTAGCCACAGGTGCTTCTACACCTGCATTGCTATGCTGTTTGGGGGTTTAGGCTGAGTTTCTGTACAGCACTTTGAGATATCAGCTGATGTAAGAAGGGCTTTATAAATAAATTAGATTTGAATACAAATAATAGCCATACAATATGCCAGTGTAACCCACAGACACGTTTGTTTGTTTGTTTGTACCAATAAACTATAAAAACGTTGTTTTTTATTCAGACAGTGAATTGATATCAGAGTGCACGAAGACTTCCAATGCTATATGTCAGTGTCGTACAGGATTCATTAGAAGGAACAATGAGTCTTCGTTATGCAAGTGTGCCAAGGGGTCTGAGCTGGATACATCAGGTAAAGCTGGAGCATGTAATAGTGATGATTTTGAATGCATTGATTAGTAAATGTAAATAACTGGCATTATATAATTTCTCACCTCAGGATTAATATGCCGTGAATGTAAGGAGGGATCCTTTTCCACCAAAATGGACTCTAAATGTGTGAAATGGCGAGAGTATGTAAATTAACTAGCATTTGTCCATTTGTTTTTGCTATTTGCTAAAGTATCAAGCAATCTCCTTACATTTACAATATAATATTGGACTTTTTGTCATCCTCTGCAATTGATTTCAAAGCCTTTTTAAGGCAGTCTGACTCATGGCTGTGTGTCTGCTTGTGTCTCAGGTGTAGGAGTGGAGTGAGGATTCCGGGCAGTGTGTCATCAGATGTGACCTGTAATGAGAATTCAGAGCCAGAGGGGAAGACCCTCTCCTCCACACACACCACTTCCCCATCTGGCTCCATCCAGACCTTTTCTAAGTCATTGATCCAGAGCCAAAGGTCATCCCCTCATCCTGATGTCCCCACCTTAACACCAGCCCCCGCTATCAAGGTGACCAAAAGTCCCAAGTTCTCAACGGCAGACTTTGGCCAAGGTAAATGCTGTTCTTGACTCTCGTCCATGACATACATTCATGTATAACTTTGTGTTACAGTTGATCATTGTATATAGCTTTATATGAATAATGCCTTATTTCTGTCTTCCAGTAATGACACTCGTGGGAATTGTCCTGCTGCTTACTTTTCTACTGACCACTGTGACCTGCAAACTGATCACCATTCCTTGCATCAAGAACCACAAGAAGCCAGCTGTCAGAAAATGTATGTGCAACTGTTAGGGAAACTATAAGTCACACAATCGTTATGAGAAGTGTTACATTAGTTTCTTTAGCTATTATGTACATTGTAGTTATGTGAGCTTGATGGGCTCTTGAATCTGAAATGTCACCTGTGTGTTGTTTTGTTTGTCTATTCTGACTCTATTGTTCTACCCTAGCTCAGGACTCAATGTGCCGGAGGCCAGTTGAAGAAAGTGGAGACAGCAGTTTCTCTTCCCTGGTAAAACAACCAAGTTTGGGGGAGCCATGATAGAGATACCTGGCTCTCTGTCTGTCAAACAATTCATATTGTCAAAATGTTGCTGTTATTCCCAATGCTACTCCTTTAAACCAGAAACAACTTTAAACAGTTTTCAAATTTTTTAAAATATTGTCAATATTTGTTTATCATGTATTCTGTTATTATGGAAAAGCATTTTAGACATTACTTTGTTTTCAATCTATTTGTCAACAATAGCATTATTCTTGGCTGAGCTGGGGGATCTAGATATTATTTTATTTTCACAAATGGGCGTCTGACAAAATAATGATAAATACTACTTCCTGTTCCTTCAGGTGTCTGGTAAGATTTACAGGGGAGATTATGTGAAAACAATGCTATGGTGGCAAAATAATGTGGCAACATTTTGTAAAATGTGTATTGTGTTAAATGTTGTGGTTGTTTATGTCTTTGCAAATAAACTTTTTCACATTTTGCATGATCCTAATGTCCATATATGCACATTCTTAGGAGTTGAGACATTTACATAAACTAAGACCCAGCAAGAACAGAAGTATCAGGATGTATAGGGAGAAGAATCAGTACACTACAGACACTGACACTGGGTAGGGTCTTCCCCCTGTGGATAGGCTATAGGTCTGTTACTTATTTTCAATGAGAGAGATACTTCCACCCAGTCTGTGTGACTTCCACTCACGTTTTCAATCGAAACCATCAAGTCAAAGACAGAGGCTGCCATCGTGAGCGAGATCTTATGTTGTTGGTCACTTTTCATGTTCTGATAGGTTCCACTTTATCTTTTTTTTATCATCACTTTTCACATATCTCAGCAATGTTCATTACTGTGGTTGTAGTAGACATGTAGTTTTACAAAATGAAGGGATATTGTGTGCATAATAGGATGGAAAATGAGTGACGGGTGGTCAAAAACATTTCAATCTACATCAGCCACTAAGACTGATTTGGGCTTGAGGTTACCGTAAAAATAACATGTTAGCCTTAACCTTTTTTCTAAATGCATTCAGCCTCAGGGTCATGATTGAAAGCCTCATCTAATAGATGGAACATTTTTAATAGCACAGGATCCCATTACTGGACTGGACTGGTTGTGAGCTCACCAAAGGACTAATGCCCCATGGTGGCCCACACCTTCCAGTAGTAGTTAGAATTTCACCCATAGAATTAGGAATTAGAATTATCATACCTTTATGGAATTTTGAGGGATTATGACATAGGCCCTGTAACAATTTATCAGGATCTCTCTATAATTTGTAATCTTTGCAACACTGATGACGGCTCTGTTTCTGCATGTGCTTCTACCAAAACCAAAACTTACAGAAATATGTCAAAATTCATAATCACTTTAACAGGCCAAAATGATAGAAACATAAGCAATTTGACAAAGGCTGGTTAAAATGCTGCATCACTGGCTTCATAAAAATATATCCTGTGAGCAGTAAACATGGACCAGACATATGTTGTGTAACTCCTGTAAAAAGCTTTTGTAACTCATTCCATTTTGATCAGCATAATCAACCTGTTGTATTTGCAACACTACACCTGAGTTTATAAAAAATACAGGGGCGCAACTTTGGTTTTACACATGGGGGGACAACACGTTATTAATAATTTTTATCCAGTTGTATAAACACTCCAAACAGCCTACCCGACCACTCAGAGGCATCCTCATGGTCCTAAAGCACACCGTTGCCTCATTTTGTATCACATTCCGATGATAAAACTGGGGGAGACAAAAATGCTATTTCAGAATGTGGGGGGAACATGTCCCCGCCATCCCCAGTGAAAGTTGCGCCCCTGTAAAAACATACCAGTATATGTGTAACAGTATAACTTTAGACCGTCCCCTCGCCCATACCCGGGCACGAACCAGGGACCCTCTGCACACATCAACATCAGTCACCCTCGAAGCATCGTTACCCATCGCTCCACAAAAGCCGCGGCCCTTGCAGAGCAAGGGTAACCACTACTTCAAGGTCTCAGAGCAAGTGACGTCGCCGATTGAAACGCTATTTAGCGCGCACCGCTAACTAAGCTAGCCGTTTCACATCCGTTACATATGTAACAAATTACCCGAGCACATCAAAAGTTAATTAAACCAGACAGTTTAATAATTTTGGGCCTAGTGGTTTGAGCGTTGGTCCAGTAACCAAAAGGTTGCTGGATCAAATCCCCGAGCTGACAAGGTAAAAATCTGTCGTTCTGCCCCTGAACAAGGCAGTTAACCCACTGTTCCCCAGTAGGCTGTCGTCGTAAATAAGAATTTGTTCTTAACTGACTTGCCTAGTTAAATAAAGGTTAAATAAAACATTTATAAAATAAATAAAAGTGGGTCTCCACCACTAAAGGGTAGAGTTGACCAGGTGACCCTAGTTGTAGGCAGCAGTGAGTGGTGTGGGCCATGGCTCTGTCGACTGAGAAGAGGACTCAATAAGGGGAACTATAGCTGTGTATGTAGCCTATGATAGTATTGTGACATTTAGGGCCCCACACAACCACCTACCTCGTTCCCTGTGGTCCTGATCTGCAGCTGACGTCACTGTGAAGAGGCGTTGTGACAGTTGTGATGTATTCCTGTGTCTCACAACTGATGCAGTCAACATCGGTGGGTTAGGAATGAAAGAGTGACAGAGACGAGAAAGGAGGCTGTCTAAAAAAAATGTCTAGAAGGTGCGTGTGAGTTTTCATAAACACAACCAAATGATTATTTATTGAGATAGCATGTATGTGTTAATTACACTATTAGACTGAAAATTGGCAGGGGGGGGGGGGGGGGGGGGGGGGGGGGGGCATCAAGGCCCAGCAGTTCTAGTGTTTTGGGAGAAAAAAAGTTAGCACATTGGGAGAAAGAGAGAGATGCTCACACATTCAGCTTATGTACCTAGGTCTACTGTCAAACTCACACCATTCATACTGTACACATTATAGATTGCTTCAGCTAGATAAACGTCACAGAAACACTTGCTTCCTAGATTGCTTACCACACACTCACGCTCCCAGATAGAGAGAGATACCTGACGTCACTGCATACAGTACATAACATTATTGGGGGAGAAAGGAGAATGTGTTAAACATAATGGACATTCAGTACATCCATATGACAGTCATCTGTATTCTGTATTTTTGGACTATGGCTTTAGCAGCTGATCAACAATGCAATAATTTGTATGAGAAAGTGTTGTGAACTTTGTCCACCAAGTAAGACTTGCCTGTTAGAAGCTAAAAACGAACTACAACTCAGCGGAGTGGAGATCATGGAAACATAAATGGTATTACAAAAAGATAACATATAAATTCCTCATTTAAATCCTTCAGATTATTGCGGTAAATGTTTTGATGTCACCCTATACTGTGTTTGTTAAAAATGTTTACATATATCCATTGCTTGTAATTCTTGTGACAAAAACATTATTAATGTAAGAATATAACTGAACTAATATTTAGTTGATCTCTGACTGGTTGGCTCATAGGTACATTTGTGAAGAAGCAATGCACAGCAAGCACCAAAACTGACTGTGGTGACTGCCCAGTGGGCTTCTACTCTGAGACCAATGACCTCTTTGAGGACGGTCAACCATGCCTCAAATGCCAACAAGGTAAGGGTTATGATGACAGCACATGAGGCTGCTGAAAGGAGGACGGCTCACAATAATGACCAGAATGGAGCAAATAGAATAGAAACCATGTGTTTGATACCATTCCACTTCCAGAGTGCGCTCCAGGTCATTCGTAAATTCTGAGCGTTGTCAGATTGTCTGTTAGTAAATTCAGAGTGTTTCGCTCTCACAGCGTTCAGAGCACACTTGACGCTCTGGCCGAGTTCGCTAGCTACTTGCAGACACAAATGAGAGAACACCTCACTCTGACCATTTTACTCACCCTAGCAGAGCTGGTTATCTAGACCGTTGGTGACCTAACTGCTGCTGGCAACAATTGAATAACTTTTTTTTGCAGACGTTGAATCGGTCTTATTCATCGGGTGTTGGGCATTCGTAAATTCATCATTTATTTCGCACTCTGGCACACTCAGACGAGTGCTGTCAAATCTGAGTAGATAGCCAGTGTGAATTTACAAACGCAACCCAGCCACGACAATTAGGTTTATGTCTCTGGTATACCATTTTAGTTAGGCCTTGTATACAGGTGGCAATTCCAGAGGACATGTTAGAATTAGGAACACTTTGACCTAGCTTTTCCATGTTTATTCCATGTCAGCTCAGCTTGTTCCATGTCAGTTCCATGTCAGCTCAGCTTGTTCCATGTCAGTTCCATGTCAGCTCAGCTTGTTCCATGTCAGTTCCATGTCAGCTCAGCTTATACAATCACTCAAAAGTGATCAATGGTCTTTTCTCTTTGAGGACTGTCAACCATGCCTCAAATGCCAACAAGGTAAGGGTTATGATGACAGCACATGAGGCTGCTGAAAGGAGGACGGCTCACAATAATGACCAGAATGGAGCAAATAGAATAGAAACCATGTGTTTGATACCATTCCACTTATTACGCTCTGAAGGAAAAAGGAAACCGCACACTGCTCTTGATAGTATCACTGATCTTTAATAAGCTTACGTGTCGGCCACACAGCCTTCGTCAGAGCTTTTGGGATTTTTTGAAAGTTGCAGGATGTGCACAGTGCAACAATATGATAAAGTGAGAATATTTCTGCCACCCACACACAGGAAAACGGTTCCAAATAAATGACATTATTACGTGTTCCACCACCCATGTTATTTACATTATTAAATGTCCATGTGGGCTCTGCTATGTCGGTAAAACCTCTCGTTCTCTCAAACAGAGGATCAGTGAACATAAAAGTTAAATCAGTAGAAATGACAGGGATTATCCAGTCGCTGTACATTTCAATGACCTGAAGCATGACATTTCTACCTTTAGATTTTGTGGCATAGAGAAAGTTAAGATATCAGATAGGGGAGGAGATATTAATAATACTCTGAGTAAAAGAGAATGTTTGAGTTTTCACCCTCCAGACATTATTTTCTAAAGGACTTAATGATGAAATGCTTATGTATGTTATGTTGTGAATTTGAACATGAAATATGTGTCTCTTGTAGATTATTCTGAATTTTTTGGTATGTTGTACCCTATGATTAATGAAAACTTGCTATGTCCTTATTGAGATTTTACAGACGTGTTTAATACTCCTTATTTATACACTTTTGTAATATTTATGAAATGCATATAGTTATATTTGGTAGCACTTATTTATTTTTCCTTTGCCTCCAACCCCCTTCGATGTGTAGAACGGATGTGGGAGGGGCTAGGTCCACATAATGGTGCAACTTTCAAAAAATCCCTAAAGCTCTGAAGAAGGCCGTAAGCTTATTAATACGTAAGCTTATTAAAGATCGGTGATACTATCAAGAGCAGTGTGCGGTTTCCTTTTTCCTTCATCTTGTTCAATTGTTGCCGTGGCACCTGCAAATTAGATTGCTCAGATGTGCGAGTGCCTTTTGAATTTTGTTTACTTATTAAGCTCTAGCCATTACCACAAGCCTGTCCTCCCCAGTTAAGGTGCCACCAACCTCCTGTGGATGACAGGTGACATAAACAAAACATTCTATTGGTCTAGCTCTTAAAAATCATTAGCGTCCTCCCCTTAGATTGTTGATCGACTCTCAATGGTCAAAGTAACTAATAACAGGAACGCAGTGGCTGTTGGGGCAGGTACAGAGAGAGGCTCACACTGTTCATTCATGTAATGGTTTGTAAATGTCTCCACTGAATTACTAGACTCTCACCTGGTAGTCTTCTTTCTCTCGTTGCTTTTCTGGGCAGTCTACACAAGAGTGTGCACCTCAACCCCAAATGCAAACTGTTCGTGTGGCTCTGGTTTCCTATGCTCAGACCACATCTTCTCAAAATGTGAAAAGGAAAATAAATGCGGCAAGGGGGAGGAACTGAAAAGGACAGGTAAGACTGTCATATGTTTTCCTTCCTCTACTCCCTGTCACTGACTCCGTTTACAAATGCAGCAAAAAACAACATCATCTTAATGCTGGGAAGTGGTCAACAGGCATGTCCATACCACTGCTAACCTGAAGAATGTTTTCCATCTACAGGTTCCAGGGAGTACACTTGGAAATGTGTCCCATGTCCTAATAACACATACTCTGACACTGAACATGGTCACTGCAAACTGCTAACACAGTAAGAACACTGTTTTGAAAAATAGCCAGATATCACTTTTAGCAGAGCTCCTCTATCATGTGAAATGTTTCTAGTGGCTCCAAAATAACTTGTAATACCTTGTCACCAACAGGTGTGGTGCACATGGACTTGATGTGATCTTCCCTGGGAGCAAGACCCATAACTCAAAATGTGGCATACATGGTATGTTGGTATATTAGTCAAACAAATCACAATCCAAAGTAATTTCCAATGTATACTAAGTATATGGACACCTGCTTGTCGAAAATCTAATTCCAAAATCATAGGTATTAATATGAAGTTTGTCCCCCCTTTGCTGCTATAAAAGCCTCCACTCTTCTGGGAAAGCGTTCCACTATATGTTGAAACATTGCTGCGGGGACATGCTTCCTTTCAGCCACGAGCATTAGTGAGGTCGGGCACGGATGTTGGGCGATTAGATGTGGCTCGCAGTCAGCGTTCCAATTCATCCCAAAGGTGTTCAATTGGGTTGAAGTCATGGCTCTGTGCAGGCCAGTTAAGTTCTTCCACTACGATCTCGACAAACCCTTTCTGTATGGAATCGTCTAGAATGTCATTGTATGCTGTAGCGTTAAGATTTCCCTTCACTGGAACTAAGAGGCCTAGCCCGAACCATGAAAAACAGCCCCAGACCATTATTCATCCTCCACCAAAATGTATAGTTGGCACTATCCAGTTGGGCAGGTAGCGTTCTCCTGGCATCCGCCAAACCCAGATTTGTCCGTCGGAATGCCAGATGGTGAAGCATGATTCATCACTCCAAAGAATGCATTTCCACTGCTCCAGAGTCCAATAGTGCCGAGCTTTACACCACTCCAGCCGACACTTGGCATTGCGCATGCTGATCTTAGACTTGTGTGTGGCTGCTCGGCCAATGAAATCCATTTCATGAAGCTCCCAATGAACAGTTTGTGTGCTGATGTTGCTTCCAGAGGCAGTTTGGAACAGATGATTTTTACGCTGTACGCACTTCAGTACTCGGCGGTCCCATTCTGTGAGCTTGTGTGCCTACCAATTTGCAGCGTTGTTGCTCCTAGAAGTTTTCCTCACAATAAAAACACTTACATTTGACAGAGACAGCGTTAGCAGGGCAGAAATTTGACAAACTGACTTGTTGGTAAGGTGGCATCCTATGACGGTGCCAATTTGAAAGTCACTGAACTCTTCAGTATGGGCCATTCTACTGCCAATGTTTGTCTGTGGAGATTGCATGACTGTGTGCTTAATTTTATATACCTGTCAGCAATGGGTGTGGCTGAAATATCCAAAAACCACTAATTTGAAGGGGTGTCCACACTTTTGGCCATGTAGTGTATTTGGGTAGATCTAATTGTTTGACTGTTCATCAGCGACAGGAAGCAAAGAGGACGGGTGTTCCATTCAGCTGATTCTGGCCATTGGCTCCTTCTTCTTTACTGTCACACTCCTGGTGTTCCTCACTCAAGCCTGCATCATGATAATCAGACACAAGAAGCCTAAAGCCAGTGAGTAGCCTACCACAGAATAGGTTAACACATCGTTGACACGGTGTGTCGGTCATTTTGAAATTCTTTGGAACATAAAGCATAGGCAACATTGTATTCTCAAATGAATGACAGTATTCAGATGTAAAGTTCAAGTTCAAATAGTGACGTGTTCAAAACAACCTTTTCACAACCCTTTCTCCCTCAGGGAACTGCCCTGCTACAAGTATTTCCATCGCTTCCTCAGATATATGTGTCTGTCCACTGTCAAAGGAGGAGTGGTGGCCTGCTCACCCAGCAGGCTTAAACCAAGGACCATGCCAGCCAGAGTCTGCTGTCAATGGAGAGCATCTCCACTGTATGATCTGACATGTGTTGCAGGAATACTTTTATTTCAGAGATAGCATGGCAGCTAGTCCCAAGTGAACAAATTGAAGTCTTCTACAGAAACAACGTGCATTAAGCCACCTATAATTCCCCTGTATTTTGTCATCTTGTTTATCGCTTGCTTCCTTCATTTGTGCAGTCTTTCATCAATAGTAATTATTATTTCTACAGCTTTTCTTACTTTTTTTGAACAATTAATACTGTTTTTTTTCCTTTTCTATTTCTTAAGAGTAATAATAATACTCATGTAAATTACTGATAAGAACATTAACTGTTCTCTCAGCTATGACAAAAACATGTAGAGGCATCTTCTAATTCCTGATATTACTTTCTTTTTTTAACAAGATTTGAACAAATGAAATCAATGCAATCAATGTCAAAGGATAGAAAGAAACTATCAAAATTGAGCATAGTAAAGGGCGCAAGGAAGGAAGAGTGGACCCTGGACAGAAGTAGAACAGTGGGAGAATCTCAATTTCTTCCTTGCATCCTCTCCTTGCCTCCTAAACCCATTTGAGGATAATGTCAGAAGGCGGGACTTCTGGCTTTCTCATCCAATGGGTTTTGAGAAGGAGGGAATACTGAGGACGCGACGAGAATATAATTGAGATTCACCCAGTGACCGCATATGAAGGGACAAAAGAAAGGAAGAGAGTATTCGTTTCTTGAAGCGTCCATTGTGCGCGGTCACAAGTCATATGACAGCACTAAGCATTTCCTCTACACTTGTGCGAACGCCACAACACTGGTCGTTTTCTGTCGAAGTTGAGTGGTAATATCAATTTCAAGATGCTGGCACTCATAAACCGGCTTTTGGACTGGTTCAAGTCCCTCTTTTGGAAAGAGGAGATGGAGTTGACTCTGGTTGGACTTCAACACTCGGGGAAAACCACATTTGTTAACGTTATAGCTGTAAGTTTTTATTTTGCTGTTAGCTAATGTTAGCAGCTAGTTATAGTAGCTTTCTAGTTACGTAAACACTAACTGGCTAAGTTAGCGACTTCAGCAATATCGATTTAGTATCGTCCCTCTGCTATCTATATTATTGATTGACTAGCCTATCCGACAATTGTCTTCTGCAAAGTCAGGCAGCTACGTTAACGTACAATAGCACAAGTCATACTTCGCGGCTAACCTTCCAAACTAGCTATCTACTGCTAGTTAGAGGTCTTTATTTGTGGTTTGATGGCAATATAATCAGACTGTTCACCCACTTTTTGGGAATTTGGCTAACTATTATTTTGCTCGCTAGTCAAGGTTTATTCCTAAAACATCTGGATTAACTAGCTAATTAGCCAATTTCCCTTTTTAACTAGCTACAACAGGCCAAGCAACAGCCTTAATGCCCACAATAGGGCGATATTATTAATGTAGTCATGTCTTTTGACGTCCAAATGTCATCTACCCAGCTGGTGATACACTCGTGCCCCCCAGTGACCAGCTCGTTCATAAAATAATGCCGTGCTGATTAAAAAAAAAAAAACGTGGTAAATAAACTTTTCCACCGTGGCTGCTTTCCAAACACTTAAAATACACCCTCTACCACATGCCTTTGGGGGAATCCGGTCCAAATGATTAGCCAAGCAAGGGAAGTCTGCAATGTAAGGCCCTAGTTTTCATTGGGTTTTGCGAGTGAATAATTATGTGTACTCCGGGGCCTGAAACTCCCCATAATTCAAATCGCGACGATTGTACATCCGCTAAAAAAACGTCAGCAATGGAGAAGTCAACATACAAGTTGTTTTGTTTTGCACACTTTGTACAAAATAATTAAATGCAGTACTACAGGATAATAATTAACGTAGCTCTTTATTAGCTAGCTATACCTGGCATGTTCACACATCTTTAAGTTTTTTTGTTTTGTTTTTATATATTTTTTTTATTAACAACAAATCAATACATAAAGCACACGAGGGAACACAAGCACACATAGATTACAAACAATGGACAATCGAGCTAGGTGGTACAATATCACATTACAATTACACAAGGACCTTAGAATAGATTTTTGGCTTATATCCAAATGCATTGATGGCGAGTGTGTTACTACAAATATTTGTACTACTCCCCTCACAGACCATAGGGCTATTTACATTGATATCAAAATATTTACCCCTGATACTAACCTTGGCAGAGCATCCTACTGGAAGCTAAATAGCTCATTATTAAATAATGATATAGTTAAATTTGAGGTTAAAGATCTGCTATTACACTTTTGGGAAAGGGCTTGTGAAGAAAGATCTTATTGCAAGAACTGGGAGCTCTTTAAATTTGAGGTGTCCAAATACCTTAGAAAATATGGTAGTAATCTTACTAAGACCAGAAGAGCTGAGGAGGAAAAGGTGATCATTAAGATAACTTCCCTTTCTCAGTGGTCCCCAGCCGGCCTCTCGGCGGGAGGGGAAGATGGAACTAATTGAGTTACAAAATAAACTGGATAATATATATAGATTAAAAGCAGAAGGAGCCTTTATTAGATCTAGGAAAAAATGGGTTGAGGAGGGAGAACAGAATTCATCCTATTTCTTTAGACTTGAGAAATGTCACTCTAAAAATAACACTATCCATAAATTTAACATTGATGGTGTTATTACAGATGACCAAAAATTAATCGCTAAATACTGTAGCAATTTTTTTGTCAGGAATCCACAGATATGTTTTTTTTTAACTCACTGAATAATGTTCACTCTCAGTGATATAGATTCTAAACAGTGTGATGAACCCATCAAAGTTGAAGAGATTAGAGTCTATCAAACATCTAAAGAACAATACATCACCAAGTGTTGATGGAATTACATCATAATTTTACAAATTATTTTCTGAATAAGTAGCTCCCTTCCTATTTGAAGTATTTTTTAGAGAATATTAAAAACAATGTTCTCCCTCCTACAATGAGTCAGGGGTTAATAACACTGATACCTACTAATAAAGAAGTGCTGCTCATCGATAACTGGTGTCCAATTTGTCTTCTTAATAATGACTATAACATATTAGCCTTACTACTTGCAAAAATATTTAAAGAAGTCCTGGATGCAATCATTGATGAAACACAGTCTGGCTTCATGAGGAACAGACATATTTCTAACAATGTCAGACTAGTATTAGACATACTTGACTACTCATACCTAATAACCGAGGATAGCTTCATATTATTTTTAGATTTTTATAAAGCATTTGACACAGTAGAGCATCAGTTTCTCTTCCACTCCCTTGAGAGACTTGGCTTTGGGGATTTTTTCTGTAAGGCTATTAAGACTATGCAAATGGTAACAGCTCTATCAAATTGAAATATGGCACCTCACCTAGATTTGAGTTAAAGAGAGGACAACCTTGCCTAATTCCTATCTCCCAGTATCTGTTTTTATTAATCACCCAACTTCTTGCAAATTCTTTAAATAATAGTCATGTAAGGTATTTCCATAGCTGGTAAAGAAATTATTATAAGCCAGCTGGCTGATGGTACTACACTTTTTCTGAAATACGCTAACCAAATTCCCATATCGATCAATGTGATACAATCCTTTTCCAAAGCATCTGGTCTATATCTTAACATTAATAAATATGAACTCATAGCTGTCAAAGATTGTGTGACACCTTCATATTATGGTATTCCAGTAAAAGAAGAACTTACATATTTAGGCATAACCATTACAAAGGATCAAAAGTCTAGAGGCTTACTACATTTTAACCCTCTTATTAAAAATACCCAGAAGAAGCTAAATCAATGGCTACAGAGGGACTTATCTTTAAAAGGTAGAGTCCTAATAACAAAGGCTGAAGGTATCTCTAGACTAACATATGGCGCTCTATCTTTATATCTTGACAGTAAAATAAGCAAGGAGATAGACCAGATGCTTTTCAACTTTCTTTGGAGAAACCGTACCCGTTACATTAGGAAAACTGTTGTGATGAACACTTATGAATGGTGGACTGAATTTTCTCGACTTTACTACTTTAAATAATACTTTTAAGATCAATTGGATAAAACAATTCCTAAGACGACTCACTTCTATCTAGAATTTTATTCCTCATCATGTCTTCTCTAATTTTGGTGACCTTAACTTCATGTTTTTTTGCAATTATAATATTGACAAAATTCCAGTGAAACTTTCTGCTTTTCATCGGCAGGTTTTCTTGTCATGGTCCTTAATTTATAAACACAAATTTTCTCCACACAGATATTATACATGGAATAATCGGGATATATTGTATAAAAATACTTCTTTGTTTTTAGAATATTGATTCCGAAATTATGTCCTATTGGTGAGCCAACTGGTAAATGCAGAGGGTCTTTTACTCAGTTATAAGGAATTCTTATCACTTTACAAGGTCCCTGTAACACCTGAAGATTTTGCAATTGTTTTAGATGCCATTCCCTCAGGTGTTGCTCTGTTATTCAGGAACATGTCAAGACCTGACCCTCAGAGCCTACCTTCTATTGACCCTGTTGACTCATCAGTAGGAAAGATTTGTTTCTCTTTTGGTCCATTCAACAACAGAGCGATACAAACCTTGTTTCAGCAGGATGTTGTATCTATTTATGTCATGCCTTATTGAAATGGATTTATTGATAATATCTGTTGGAAAAAAGTTTGGATGTTGCCACACACACTTGTTAACAAAATTAAGGAAGTTTTGAAAATTATTCATAAATATTATCCTGCCAACCACTAAATGAAGAAGTTTAAGGAAAACATCAACTCAAATTGCTCCTTTTGTGACGCAACACTGTTTCTGGGTGGTCATCTTTTTTTGGCATTGTATTCATGTAAGAAAACTGTGGCAAGACATCAGTAGATTTATAATTTAACACATTTATGAAGATTTTACACTATTGTGGAGAGATGTACTGCTTGGATTCTTTACATACGATAGAAATAAGCTGAAACATTTTTATGTAATTCATTTCATTATTCTTTTGGCCAAATTTCATATACACAAATGTAAATTTACAAACAAAAAAACACATTTTCTTTCCCTACAAAAATAAATTGAACTGTATTTTAAATACTCTACTAACAAAAAAGCTGTTAGAATTGTAACTTTATGTATGTCCCTTAAGGTCCTTGTGTAATTATGTGATATTGTACCCCCTAGCTCGATTGTCCATTGTATATAATCTATATATTCCTGTGTTCCCTCATGTACTTTCTGTATTGATTTGTTGTTAACAATTAAAAAAAATAGGGAGGAAGGAATGATTTTTAAATGGACTTCCCTTGCCCGGAAATTCGTCACTTGTTCATCCCGAGATTGTCTTTTCAGCCACCGGTAGCTTGTGGGTGCCTTAAATGCGATAGTGAATTTTGATTGTATGTCTACTTACATTAAATATAATTATTAATATATGCCTACTGTATGATAGCTAGCAAATTAATTATCTAAATAATGTTAGCCTGCCTACCTGGAACTTCTGAAGGATGTTTTATTTGTACAATTCCCAAAAGCTAACCGAACAAAAACATAATTACCGTCATGTGCATTAGTAGCACAATGTATAACTTATTTACATTTGTTTTTTACTTACACGTACGTGTATGTTGACTCTATATTGACGTTTTATGTTTTGGCGGATGTACAATCATCGCGAATTGAATTACTGTGCGTTTCAAGCCCAGTAGTGAACGTAATTGTACACTCGCAAGGGCTTGTGTGGCAAACGTCCCTTGCTTGGCTAATCATTTGGACCGACGAACAATATGGCTGCGGGGATTCCCCCAAGGGCATAAGGCGAGGGTAAGTGGACGAGAGTGTGTCTTCTATGAGTTTGAAACGCAGCCAAAGTAGACAACCCTCGGCCCTAGAATGACGTTTTGCATCGTCACGTCCGAGTGTACCTTAAATGTCCTATTCCAATGTGAGGAAGAGGGATGATAAGAGAGGTAACGACCTTGGTGGAAATCTTGATGTTGACCTTAAAAACAACCAACCTAAAGCTATTAATGTACATAGTAAGCTAATGTATCTAGTTAGCACTCCTGTCATGTAGCTAGCTACAGTTACCCATAGCTGGTTATCTAGTTTTATAGTTTGGTAATTTATTCCAGAAGTAGTATTAGCCACTCTAGCATGGTGGTGGAACATTTTTTTTATTAAGAATTTGCAAATTGGTCAATTTTTGGGGAGGAGTGCCAATTTGATCGGTTTAAGGAAGAAACTGACGCCTTTGCAGCTTAATTGGTGGATGTTTTATGAACGAGCCAAACTTCAGGAATAATGCCCTCTGGTGGACATTTAGGCTGGGCTATAAAAAAAAACTGTTATTGAAAAAAGCTATTTCTCCAGCAAGAAGGTTGCAAGGACTATCTGGGATTGGTTTGAGTGGGGAGGGGAAAACTGAAAATGTGCTGTTATTGGCAGAGAGGTTTGGAACTCTTTTATTGGTTTATTAACTCATTTACCGCATGATGATGTCACCATGGAAGGCTAAAACTCCCTCCTACTAAAACAGGCTGACATTTCCGGCTGTCTTCAATCTCTTACACTAAAAGGGCATTATCATAATATTCACAATTTCACAGTATTATTCCAACCTAATAAAGAAAAACCCTTGAATGAGTAGGTGTGACCAAACTTTTGACTGGTACTGTATGTGTATATACATACACACAAACCTACTCATTCAAGGGTTTTATATTTTTACTATTTTCTACATTGTAGAATAATAGTGACGACATCAACACTATGAAATAACACATGGAATCATGTAGTAACTAAAAAAGTTTTAAACCTGTTTTAGTTTCTTCAAAGTAGCCACCCTTTGCCTTAATGACAGCTTTTCACACTCTTGGCATTCTCAAGCATCATTATGTTGTCATCCAGAGTCACATTTTATTTTCCAAGCTATAGCACACAATATTTAGCATATAGCAGGTTTTCAAAGGACCAAAGAATTTGGTCTGCCTTGTGTTTTAATTTTTGGCATGGAAAAAACATTTGTTATGCTGGTACCGTCACAGCCCTACTGCTCACGTCCTCGCTCCTCACCTTCTCAAAACCCATTGGAGGAGAAGGTCAGAGGGGAGGAACCTTTGGCTTTCTCCTTCAATGGGTTTTGAGAAGGTGCCGAGGAGAATGCAGTTCAGATTCTCCCACAGTCTTCACTCTCAATGACTCACAGCTAACACCCACTAAACTGTATACCCGACCAATAAATTTGATTTTCAGCTAGTTGCGTTGGCTAAACAATCAGGCCAGGGTCTCTTATACAATCATTTTGTCATTAGTGTTACAACTAGGGTTTCTCAAAAGCTGATTATTAGGCCTTGGAAATCGTGATCCTTTCCTCTTGACATCACAGCGGTTTGGATGTGCAAGATCAAAGACAGAAAGACGCTAGCTGACCAGAACAGTTCCAACAGAACAGAATGAGATGAACTTGAAGACCTATGCAGTGGAGGCTGCTGAGGGGAGGACGGCTCACAATAATGGCTGGAACAGAGTGGTATCAAACACATAAACACATGATTTATCACTCCATTCTGTGCTCTGATTCCCTTCAGCAGCATTCTTGCCTCAAAACACCCAGTCATTGTTTCTACTGTATCTAACAACATAATAAAGATGAATGAGAAATTGTTCACGATTTGATACCTAAACTTTTCCAGGTAGCCTATAATTCCAGGTATTTCTTATAGGATGTAGAGAGAGTAACACTACGGACTTATTCTGAGTCAGTCAGTGTTGTAGTGAATGAGATGCATGTCGTTGATGGGGAGGTGCCCATGTGGCTAGTTGTAATATGTTAGGGTGGTGGTGTTTCCAGCCAGGCTTCACTCACGAGACCACTGAACTCACTTCTACTTTGGCCTGGTCAGGTGACTAATCAAGTCATCTGGTTACTAATGTGCGGCAGACAAAGCATATGTCTTGCTCAGAGACTGTTTGGGTTCAAGTAAAGGGCAAAGACAGTTGACTGCAGAATTACTTCAATTGTTTCTCTGTCCTGTCATCGAGAGTGTAGTCTAGGATTTAGGGTTGGCTAAAAAGACACCATTCGCATTGCTCTTTTAAAGGCCCAGTGCATTCAAAAATGTGATATTTCTGTGTTTTATATTTCCACACTGCGGTTGGAATAATATTGTGAAAATTATGAAAATGGCCTTTTTAGTGTAAGAGCTGTTTGAAAGACCACCTGAAATGTCAGCCTGTTTTGGTGGGATGGAGTTTTGGCCAATAAGACCAATAAGACTTCCAAACCTCTCTGCCAAACCTCTTGTAATTGTTATTGGTTACTCACTATTCCTCATGTCACTATTTCTAGATTTTATTTTTTATCTTTAATTCTGCATTGTTGGAAAAGGACCCGTAAGTAAAAATGTTACTGTTAGGCTACACCTGTTGTTTAAGATACATGTGACAAATACAAAGTTGATTTGCCAATAACAGCTATTTTTCAGTTTTCCCCTCCCCACTTAGACCACTCCCAGTCAGTCCTAGCACAATTCTTGCTTAAGAAATTGCTAAAAATCCATTTATTTATTTAAATGTTTTAATCACAAGTAAAGTACTTAATTGTTACCCAGAAATGATGTAATGCGTTAAAAATGTCTGCATTGGACCTTTAAATTCCCTCTGCCTCCCTGCACAAATTGTCTCCTTTAAAATCTGAAACTTGTCTACATTCCAAACATATTTCCTCTAGTGGTTGTGACCCCTTACAAGCCTTAGAAATGAATAAATTAACATTATTTTGAAAGAATTTCTGTCAAAAAAGTGTACATAATGGAGGCACTTGTGCAAATACCACTAAACTTTTAGCAGTTGAGCAGTTTTTTTTACAACAGGAATTGTGCAAAATATGGGGTGTGTTCCAGAGTGCGCTCCAGGTCATTTGTAAATTCTGAGCGTTGTCAGATTGTCTGTTAGTAAATTCAGAGTGTTTCGCTCTCACAGCGTTCAGAGCACACTGGACGCTCTGGCCGAGTTCGCTAGCTACTGGCAGACACAAATGAGAGAACACCTCACTCTGACCATTTTACTCACCCTAGCAGAGCTGGTTATCTAGACCGTTGGTGACCTAACTGCTGCTGGCAACAATTGAATAACTTTTTTTTGCAGACGTTGAATCGGTCTTATTCATCGGGTGTTGGGCATTCGTAAATTCATCATTTATTTCGCACACTCAGACGAGTGCTGTCAAATCTGAGTAGATAGCCAGTGTGAATTTACAAACGCAACCCAGCCACGACAATTAGGTTTATGTCTCTGGTATACCATTTTAGTTAGGCCTTGTATACAGGTGGCAATTCCAGAGGACATGTTAGAATTAGGAACACTTTGACCTAGCTTTGCCATGTTTATTCCATGTCAGCTCAGCTTGTTCCATGTCAGTTCCATGTCAGCTCAGCTTGTTCCATGTCAGTTCCATGTCAGCTCAGCTTGTTCCATGTCAGTTCCATGTCAGCTCAGCTTGTTCCATGTCAGTTCCATGTCAGCTCAGCTTGTTCCATGTCAGTTCCATGTCAGCTCAGCTTGTTCCATGTCAGTTCCATGTCAGCTCAGCTTGTTCCATGTCAGTTCCATGTCAGCTCAGCTTGTTCCATGTCAGTTCCATGTCAGCTCAGCTTATACAATCACTCAAAAGTGATCAATGGTCTTTTCTCTTCTTGTTCAGTCTGGGCATTTTAGTGAAGACATGATCCCTACAGTTGGATTCAACATGAGGAAGATCAAAAAAGGCAACGTTAACATCAAGGTAGGTCTTCAGTCACTACAGTATGTAGGCTACTGTAATGTTTCACAGTGGCAATCTATACCTACTGCATGATTGAAAAAATGTGTGACCTCTGCTTTTCCAGATCTGGGATATAGGAGGGCAGCCGAGGTTCAGGAGCATGTGGGAACGTTACTGTCGGGGAGTTAACGCAATTGTGTGAGTATCTGAGTTTGTCCATTTGTCAGTCTGCATGGGCACAATTTATATTCACGAAGAGTACAGGACTGTTGATTGTTCTGTTTGTCTTAAGAGACACGTTCAGTGAATACCAGTCAATGGTCGAACATTGAGTTGGGTATGTTTTGAGCACGTCCAATTCTTTAAAGTATACATAACATTATTTTTTATGCGTTTGTCAACTTGTGCCATGTCTTTAAAATATTTGATTTCTTTAGATACATGGTGGATGCAGCTGACCGTGAGAAGGTGGAGGCTTCCAGGAATGAGCTGCACAATTTGTTAGACAAGCCTCAGTTGCAAGGAATTCCTGTAAGTAAGCCTACACTTCAGAAACTGCTGAATTGAATGAATTCATGTAAATGACAGAGTTTCTTAATATGATCAGCAAGCATTTCTGCCACATGAGCTAAACTGTGGTTTGGCTTTTTAGATTTTGGTTCTTGGCAACAAAAGAGATATCCCCAGTGCGCTAGACGAGAAGCAGCTCATTGAAAACATGTGAGTATGAAGAGAAAAGATGAGGTGTTTCCTAGTAGTAAACCCACAGAAGTAATCACACAACATCTATGCATCTTAGCTGAGGTAGTGTGAATCAACTCTACACCCCCTTTTTTAAAGTTGAGTATACTCATTCTAACTAAATGACGGAGGAGGAGTCCCTCTCTTATTGTGCCTTGATTGATTTTTATTGCCAACACATGTATACACACTGTACATACATTTTAAAAAGTGATGGGGATATCACAAAGTCAGACTTATTTCCATTCTGCCCCCTCCCTCTCCCCGATTTGAAAAGTCTGGAGATGGATATTGAACATTGCCATTGTGAGTTAGGGCCTTTCTATATTCTGATCATGTGCTTCTCATAATATTTCAGGTTTAACAGGGTACTTATGAAATGGTGATGGCATCACTGATGTCACAATTGTTTCTTCTGCAAACTTTTAAACAACAGCTTTTCAGTTTCCTTCCATGCTGTGTCCTTGGCTGTGCTTATCCACTTCAAGATGGATACACTAATATAGTAGCAGTACAAAGACATTCATCACACACAATTACTTTTTAAAAGATGCACTATGCAGAAATCGTTCCACCATTTCCTGGTTTCTACAATTCTAATAATTTGCCATAATTTCAGTTTGTGACAAAACAAGCAGTCCATTGTGTAGAGAATCATTGTACCATCTAAACCGCTGTGAAATACCCTTGCAATAACTAAAAATAATGTTGTTTTGGATGTTTGAAGCTGGTGTACAAAAACTAAACTTAAAAAACAGAAAGCATTGAAATTGCGCACATAGAACAGATCTACCGCTTTGACGCGCTTTCAATGAGAATGAAAGATCTATAACTGACATTTCTATGTGAATTTGGTCAGGTCCCCAAGAAGTTAGATATTGTAGTCACATTTTCTATTGTTATTTTTTTTTCTTATGACCATAACTACCTTGGAAGATTAGTTACCATTCTTGAAGTACTTTGCTGGAGTTTTGAACACTGCTATCCTTTTACTAATCTCACATCAGCAAAGACCTAATGGTTTTATTTTAGAAGAGAAGTTATGACTTTCTAGGCATGCCTTTTTTATAAGCTTTGTTTTCCTTTTTCATAGAGAAACATTGCATTATTCTGTCACTTGTACCAAATACAGTACAGTATGAAGATGGGCAGAAATGGCTTCTCCAGTAGAAATCCCTGATCACGCTTGTAGGCAACGATGGCTAGCTAAGCTCATGCACAGAAACACGTCATCGGGTTTGAAGGTTGTCTTGTGCCAAACAGCACATTTACAGGCCATCAAATCAAAGGCACTCCTTTAACTACAATTACCATAATCCATTGCGCGCCTTCTTGTCTGGTCTGTGTGTTCCTTTTATGCCTGCTACGTTAGGAGAGAGGGAGAAAGAGAGAGCAGTTGCTTCGCTAGGTATCTTTACCTGAAAGTACATGATCTAAGTGATTGATAGTTGGTATTCAGAAGTAAGCGCTATTTACTTTGAAGAACTACCAAAATACTCATTTTGTCAGACAGCATAGGCAGCAGCTCTATAGAGATGACTTGGAATTAAGTAATAAAATAAAACATTTGTAATATACACAACTGAAATATTTTATTAAAGTATAGTAATGTGAATCAATGGTTATTAAGTGATAAGCAGTAATGGGCAGTCACTACCATCATGGGACTTTTATTGATTGTTTTATTCTGTTTTACATCATTCAACCCACAATCACATTAACCGTGATTTAAAAAAATAATCTAATCAAAACCGAACCGATCTCAAAAGCACTAGTCGCTCAGCACTAACTACTTAAGTCATTGGCTCGAATGTTGTGCCTTTACATTTAGAGAAAATTAACTAAGGAAGAATGTTTCACTTCTCAAACCCCAGCCTGGTCTGCTTCGCAAGATTTCCCAGAAGTCTTGTGATGTTGCACCTCTGGGTTTAGAAACTCCTTGCTAGTACTCTACTGCTTTTAGAAATGATACAGGTTTTCAAAAGGAAACAGCTCCCTCTGTTGGCCAGTTAATATTAACACCAACATCACAGTTGATGGCAGGTTATCAGTTTTCTTTACCGCTTTCTTTCTACAGGAACTTGGCAGCTATTCAAGACAGAGAGATTTGCTGCTACTCTATTTCCTGCAAAGAGAGAGACAACATAGGTGAGTAAGATGGTGATGGTGGAACGGTTTGCTTGTCTGAGTGGAAGGCTGGAGGAGAGGAAACAAATGAACAATAACATGGTGCACCCAAAGTGGCTACATATATAAACTTGTGTATTCCGAATCATACTTACCCAACCACTGTAGGCGTCTCGTGTTTCACCTGCTGTCTCTCCTGTCTCACACTGACCCCCATGCGTCTCCTGCCTTCCAGATATCACACTGCAGTGGCTCATCCAACAATCAAAATCTGGGAGAAGCTGAAAGTACAGGAACTCTGTCCTCCCAGCGCCATCTTCCATGTTACCCTCATGCCACACCCTGTTCACTCTCTGTTCACACATGTACAGTGTTCCCACCAACTCCGATGCTGCACTGTGCCCCCTGCCCGTTCCTCCCTGTTGTTCTAATTTTATCCAATGATTCTCCCCCACAAACCCCCATACCTCTGCACTACTAAAAGATGGTAGCCCCTGGTCAATGCCAAATACCACATCCCATGAGTCACAGAATGGGCATTACACCTCTGCCATGAGGTGCTACTTCAGTCTCTTGAACGGAGAGAGGTTTAGTCTGTCAGCCCTTTTCATTCTATCGGCTGAACAACAGGCGTTTCCCACACCTGTAAGTCCTGTTTATAACTCTAGTGTAGCGATCCTACACCCTCAGGGTGGGTTGTTTAGCCACTGACTGGGGCCTCATCATTATACATGTTCTCCAGACAGTCCTGTGTGAAGCTATAGGGAAAATAAGACACACTACATGACCAAAAGTATGTGGACACCTGCTCGTTGAACATCTCATTCCAAAATCATGGGCATTAATATGGAGTTGGTCCCTCCTAGGCCTGGCTCGCAGTCGGCTGTCCTATTCATCAAAAAATGTGTTTGATGGGGTTGAGGTCAGGGCTCTGTGCAAGCCAGTCAAGTTCTTCCACGCCGATCTCGACAAACCATTTCTGTATGGACCTCACTTTGTGCACGGGGTCATTGTCATGCTAAAACAGGGAAGGGCCTTCCCAAAACTGTTGCCACAAAGTTGGAAGCACAAAATTATCTAGAATGTCATTGTATGTTGTAGCGTTAAGATTTCCCTTCACTGGAACTAAGGGGCCTAGCTTGAACCATGAAAAACAACACCAGACCATTAGTCCTCCTCCACCAAACTTTACAGTTGGCATTATGCATTCGGGCAGGTAGCGCTTTCCTGGCATCCGCCAAACCTAGATTTGTCCGTCAGACTGCCAGATGATGAAGCGTGATTCATCACTTGAGAGAACGCGTTTCAACTGCTTCATTGTCCAATAGTGGCGAGCTTTACACCACTCCAGCTGACGCTTGGCATTGTGCATGATGATCTTAGGCTTGTGTGCGGCTGCTCGGCCATGGGAAACCCATTTCATGAAGCTCCTGACGAACAGTTCTTGTGCCGATGTTGCTTCCAGAGGCAGTTTGGAACTCGGTAGTGAGTGTTGCAACTGAGTACAGGCGGCAGTCCCGTTCTGTGAGCTTGTGTGGCTTACCACTGAGCCGTCGTTGCGCAAAGAAGTTTCCACTTCACAATAACAGCACTTACAGTTGACCAGGGGAGAAATTTGGCGAACTGACTTGTTGGAAAGATTGCATCCTATGACGGTGCCACGTTGAAAGTGACTGAGCTCTTCAGTACATGCCATTCCACTGCCAATGTTTGTCTATGGAGATTGCATGGCACTGTGCTTTATTTTATACACCCGTCAGCAGCAGGTGTGGCTGAAATAGACAAATCCACTAATTTGAAGGGGTGTCCACATACGCTTGTATATATATATATAGTGTATGTTAATATACGTCACTGGGAAAGTAAATGGACTTTCTGGTTTCCCTTCTTGTCTCTGTCATGTTCTACTGTGAGATAAACTGCTTTATGGCCTTTGCCTTTTTTTTGCCAAATCAAATTTTTGAGCAATGAATTATGTAAATAGTTCAGTAGCTAGGTATGTACAACTATCAAGCTGTTAAGATTTTTACTTATGTGAGCGCATATGGATATTTTATATTAATGTACTGATGGTCAAGATAGTGGGTTGGTTGTGTGGTTATCAGCCTTGTTTGTAATTTGCCTCAGTGAAATTATGTCTACTGCGGTCAATGAGCTGAGAGAGAGTGGCAGAATTCAAAGTGCCTTGTGCAATATCTCATCTCTGAAGCAAACAGCATGCAAAGTGTGCCTTCCTGAGCAAAGAGAAAACACCACTCCTATATATTCAAGAAAGAAAGAAAGAAACAAGAAAGGCATTCTTGTTAATTTAGACATTGTACTGTTATCGTTGTTCACCCTCAGTTGCGATATTTTCTGTGGCGCATTTTTGAAATATATATTTATGGTGTCAATACTTTGGAATTATTTAGTAATTATGTTATCTGGGTGGATAAAAAACGTAAACTATGCTTAAAGATGAACTTTGTCATTAAAATTAAGGACAACATTTGACTACACTCATTGGACTAATACTTGTATCAATAATCATAGTTCGAGACTATTGGTAGTAGGCTATGATTTTAACTCGAAAACATCAGATTCGCAAACAAATGTCGGAAAGTTAAAACAAAACAAACAAAAAAAAATATATATTTTTATTTCTCCAGATTGGTTTTGACGTGGGTATTTTCTGACTCTTCGACTTGTCTGAGCCTCTACTTTTTAATGCCTGTGGATGTTTTCTATTGGTGCAAAGGTGATATTGCTTGACACACGGCAAGACTGACATGCATGGTAGCCAATTGCTGAAACGCGCCTGCCCCTTCTTTCTTGACGACATACCTGGAGCTCCAATCACACCTTAAAACCGGGAACGTTTCAAACTGTTTCTTTCATATATTTTAAAATGCGATTTTAACCTTAACCACACTGCTAATCTTATGCCTAACCTTTAATTAAGAGAACATATCTTAACGAAATCATGAATTGTTACCATATAGACATTTTACATTGTGGCAACTAGTGACAACCGATGGGCTGGGTATATTGTCAAATATTGTCGATTTGAACTACGTATTTTAAGACCGATCCAGAACAAAGATGCAATGGAAGCCGATACTGGTTGGTCTCGTCGTACTCAGACTGACTTTCAGTAGTCTACTATAGCTAGCGTTTGGACTGGGACCTAGCTGGGGGTTCAACTTCCCCCTACATTTAAAGGGAGAAGCACAAAGCAGGACCTCTTTAGCCTCTTTGAACGGAACAGAGATGACAGGAGATATAGCTCCTTCCCGGACACACTCAAGTTAAAGATGAAAGGCATGTTCTACTTTGGATACGATAACTACATGAAATATGCCTTTCCCGAAGATGAGCTCAATCCCATTGACTGTCAAGGGAGACGTTCTCAACCCGTGAGTATAGGCCTAGAACCAATCTGGTAACACGTGCAATTGATTATTCGGATGGTAGACTGCCCTGTCCAACTAGCTGAAGTGTGTGTCCAGTGTCCATTCATTATTTACATTGTGACGAATGATGTTAACTGTGCGGTTATTGTAATTTGCGTCTGTCTGTCATGCATGACTTGTTATCAAATCTGGTTAAGGTGATGTAAATAGCTAACCAAATACAGTTACTGTAAGGCTGGTATTCTATGTGTTTGTCCTCTATCCGCTCTGTCCGCTCTACTTTGAGCGACATTATTTTGAATCTGATAACAAAAGGCACAAAGAAAATGCACAGTTGGATGAAACTTAATTTCTCTCAAGCTGAAACAGGGTCAATCCATTTAACTTGTTCAGCTTGTGATCAAGTTGAATGTGGTCCCACAATTCCCACCATGGTGTTTGCATTATTGCCTACATGTGCATACCCTCAATTATTATTATTATTTTACATGTTTCACTACTGTTGTTTCAGATCAAACATCAACATCAATGATGTCTTGGGAAACTATTAATTGACACCCTAGACACACTACTGGTAAGCAGCTGTATTTTCTATTCCTGTTTCATTTGTGTCAGCTTTTAGGATAATGGTATTCAAATGGTTTAGGAAGTTTTTCAATTATCCTGGTAAAGTTTCTCGCTCCAGGTGCTGGGGAATGTGTCATAGTTCCGTAGAGCTGTGAAGTTGGTGATAGACACGGTATCTTTCGACACTGCAAGTGTTTGAGGCTAACATCAGGTATAAATGTAATATTTGTATTGACTAGAACTTTTTTTGTTAGCTCAGGTTCAAGTTCCAGATGTAAAGATGTAGCAAACAGCTTTACAACCACGGTGGAGTTGCAGCTCACATTTCAGTAAACCACAAGTACCTTTTCGTAATCTTTCCAAGGTGCAAAGAAAACAAAAAAATTGCAGGTGCTGTGGTGGTGGAGGGAGGGAGGGGTGTTTGTTTATATTGTTTAAAGTAGGGTAATGGTACCTCTAATCTAGTGGTAGATGCATTGAACTCTGCTCCTATCTCTGAATCCTAGCTACCTTAATGTTTAAACAAGGACTGCCTTCTGACTTCTCTTGATGGTTGTCTCATTCGTTCATTCTTTGTCCCTCCAGGATCCTGGGTAGTCTCATCTCTGCTCACATCCTCCTGACTGACTCCAAGCATCCCTTCGGTGACGTGGGCATGGACGATTATGACAATGAGCTACTACACCTGGCCCACGACCTGGCAGTCCGCTTGCTGCCAGCCTTCGAGAACACCAGCACAGGCATCCCCCACCCCAGGGTGAGAGGAGAGCTGCATGGTTAATGGCCTGGTCTGTCCTGGGTTCTTAACGATTTGACCTGGCTTTGCCTACCGGGGAAATACTAGACAGGTGGAGGTAGATCTAAGACCATTAAACAACAACAGAGGTCCACTATCAGTCTTGACATTTACTTCACCTGTTGTTTACACAATGTGTGTGTGTGTATATATATATATATATATAACGAGCACAACTATGCCGTACTGTAAATAACTGTAATGTTCTTCAGTGACTGATTACCCTGTCACTTCATTTCCTCAGGTGAACCTGAAGAGTGGTGTCTCTCCAGACAGCATCAATGAGACTTGCACATCTGGGGCTGGCTCCCTGATGGTGGAGTTTGGCATTCTGAGCCGTCTGATTGGTGACTCCACGTTTGAGTGGGTGGCAAGACGGGCTGTCCCAGCCCTGTGGAACCTGAGGAGCAACGAGACAGGCTTGCTAGGTGAGTAGAGATCATCTTTGTAGTTTGTATGTAGATGTTTGCTCATGTGTAGCTGCATCTTTCTCTCTTGTTGTATCTCACATGGTTACCTCTTCTCGTCAACTCTCAGGGAACGTGGGGAACATTCAAACGGGACAATGGGTTGGCATGCAAAGTGGCCTGGGAGCAGGGATCGACTCGTTCCTAGAGTACCTGCTTAAGTCTTACATCCTGTTTGGAGAGAGAGAGGACTAGCGGATGTTCCAAGCTTCTTATGAGAGCATCCAGAACCACCTGAGAATGGGGTCAGTCCTGTGCTTGAATTGACTTGATGAGGGTGTGTTTGTGTGGATACATAGTGTTCTAATGGTTGTGTGTTGAATGATTGGCCATATTTGAGGTTATATTAGTAATGTGGCGGCATGTTGTTTAGTGATCTACATTCTGTAAAGGTAATGTGTGTGTGTGTTGATATTGACCTGCAGGAGGGAGTCATGTAATGAGGGAGAAGGGGACCCTCCACTCTACGTCAATGTGAACATGTTCAACGGCCAGATCATAAACACCTGGATCGACTCCCTGCAAGCCTTCTTCCCTGGCCTCCTGGTAGACACCTCTCTCTCTCTGGGAATGGGGAGCAGTACAAACCCTGCATATGTCCTCAACCTACAATGTCCCAATAAATGTTGTTCAGTAGAATACCTTGGTGTATGTTCAACCTGACAGTGTTACTACTGTTTATGATGTTTTCCCCGTGTCTGTGCTCTGACCCCGTGCCTGACTACCTCAGGTGTTGAATGGTGGTGTTGAGGAGGCCATTTGCACGCATGCCTTCTACTACGCCATCTGGAAGCGCTTCGGGGCCCTGTCGGAGAGGTACAACTGGCAGCTACAGGCGCCTGATGTGCTCTTCTACTCCCTGAGGCCAGAACTGGTGGAGTCCACCTATCTCCTCTACCAGGTACCAGTGCTGCACATGCATTGGAGACAACATTTGATACAGAATGTTTGTTAGTTGTATTTGTTTTGAGCTGCTTTGAGTTGAGCTATTTCATTATCCCTCACAGGCAACCAAACATCCTTTGTATTTGCATGTAGGACTGGACATCCTCGAGAGCCTGGAAAAAAAGGACAAAGTCTGGTATAAGTCGGGTAGTTGAAAAACACTTACTTTTAGAGAGGAAGTCTGTTTCTACTGTTCCCTAAACTGATGTGTGGATATGACAGGTGTGGGTATGCCACTCTTCACCACATGGTGGACAAGTCCAAAGAGGATCGCATGGAGAGCTTTTTTCTCAGCGAGACCTGCAAATACCTTTACCTGGTATGTACTTTACTTTACTGACTTTGTCCCCATGGGGAAATTGTTGCAGTATCATATACACGTTTAAAGTGCCAATTAAATACAGTAGAAAAAAAATGGACAATACAACATTCATATCAGTTACATGCCAATAAAAATAAACTAGCCTTCTGGCCTTACTGGATCAATAGGAACATTAGCCTGAGCTGTTTAGTACTTGTACTGTCTGAAAATACCTTTACATGGTATGTACCTGTACTGTATGTTGGTCAGAAACTGGAACAGCTTTTTCTGAGCTAATAGAACCTGTCATTCTAGTTAATCCTGGGACATTCTCCTTCCAGCTGTTTGATGAAGACAACCCCTTGCACAAATCAGAGAACAAGTATATCTTCACCACAGAGGGCCATGTGGTACCTATTGATGCGCGCTTCCGGGAGAAGCAGTGGAATGACCTGTTCCCCTGTGAGGAGAGAGTGGTGACAGACCAGGAGACCTCCAACGGGTCATTTTCTATCAACAATAGCAATGTAATGACCTCTGATATATAAATATATATTACCCTGACACTGCCTGCATTATCAAATACTGCAGCTTAAAATATACAGTAATGAATGACGTACATTTCTTTCTGCTAAATAAGCACAAACATATTTGAAATATGCGGAGTTAGGTCATCTATCAACAACTTATGTTTTATTTTTTGTACAAATCATCATCATCATCATCTCCTCTGCTTCCTTTCTTCAGTGTGACAGGGTCTCTGAAGAGCCCAGGTACTCCCTGCCTTTGAAGAGTGTGTACATGAGACAGATCGATCACATGGTGGGACTGTTCTGAGGAGAGATCACTGCTGTGTCTGTGTCCTCAGTTTGTAGACTCACTAACTCAGGCACAGCTTGTTGTGTGAAGAGGACAAGAGGGGTCTCACCTCACCCTGCTCTACCGCTCTGCTGCTCGGGACCAAGGTGGACAATACTCTCTAGGACCTTTTTTAAAATAGCATTTCAATTGTTTTTGCAGTATTGTTTTATAATATGCATCAGTTTATTTTGTAAAGGACAATCTTTTTTTTTTTCTCCAGTAAAAGGTTTGCTGGATTCCTGTTCCACAGCATTTTAAATGTGACTCATTGGGTGTTGTTTGGTGTCCATTATAACTGGGATGTTTTGGTTGAGGAATGAATGAAGCAGTGATGAGGGCTTTACTGTTCGAGCTTTGGTTTGGGTGTGTAGCTAGGTGTTCTGAACATACCGCCGAACTGTTATTGGGTTGGGGGAACAGTGCCATCCAGATACCTGTTTAATGTCCACAGCATCATTTTAAGTGCATTACGCAAAAAAATCGATATACAGGGTGACTAGTGCCTCACTAGGATTGTCAATGCTGACATGACCCCTTATTAGTGCAGACTTGACCCCTTATTAGTGCAGACGTGACGCCTTATTAGTGCAGACGTGACCCCTTATTAATGCAGACTTGGTATTAATGCAGACGTGACCCCTTATTAGTGCAGACGTGACCCCTTATTAGTGCAGACGTGACCCCTTATTAATGCAGACTTGGTATTAGTGCAGACGTGACCCCTTATTAGTGCAGACGTGACCCCTTATTAGTGCAGACGTGACCCCTTATTAGTGCAGACGTGACCCCTTATTAATGCAGACTTGGTATTAGTGCAGACGTGACCCCTTATTAGTGCAGACGTGACCCCTTATTAGTGCAGACGTGACCCCTTATTAGTGCAGACGTGACCCCTTATTAGTGCAAACGTGACCCCTTATTAATGCAGACTTGGTATTAATGCAGACGTGACCCCTTATTAGTGCAGACGTGACCCCTTATTAGTGCAGACGTGACCCCTTATTAGTGCAGACGTGACCCCTTATTAGTGCAGACGTGACCCCTTATTAGTGCAGACTTGGTATTAATGCAGACGTGACCCCTTATTAATGCAGACGTGACCCCTTATTAGTGCAGACGTGACCCCTTATTAATGCAGACGTGACCCCTTATTAATGCAGACGTGACCCCTTATTAGTGCAGACTTGGTATTAATGCAGACGTGACCCCTTATTAATGCAGACGTGACCCCTTATTAGTGCAGACGTGACCCCTTATTAGTGCAGACGTGACCCCTTATTAGTGCAGACGTGACCCCTTATTAATGCAGACTTGGTATTAATGCAGACGTGACCCCTTATTAATGCAGACGTGACCCCTTATTAGTGCAGACGTGACCCCTTATTAGTGCAGACGTGACCCCTTATTAGTGCAGACGTGACCCCTTATTAGTGCAGACGTGACCCCTTATTAGTGCAGACGTGACCCCTTATTAGTGCAGACGTGACCCCTTATTAGTGCAGACGTGACCCCTTATTAGTGCAGACGTGACCCCTTATTAGTGCAGACGTGACCCCTTATTAGTGCAGACGTGACCCCTTATTAGTGCAGACGTGACACCTTATTAGTGCAGACGTGACACCTTATTAGTGCAGACGTGACACCTTATTAGTGCAGACGTGACACCTTATTAGTGCAGACTATGTCAAGTACAGACTATGTCAAGTACCATTATGTGGGGAGGAACATATTTTTTGTTATTGACATCTTGTTTTGCCACTGTCTTGTGAATTCTCAATTTTTTTGTCTTAGATAATCTATTCAGGACTTAACTTTCTTCTCTCAGGTCATCTTGAGTTTTAACTAAGTGGGCTTTTGACCTCTACAATACTGTTCAGACAATGCTGTAAGAATGTTTTTCTCTTAATGTCAGAAAAATCTATACAAATATTGTATGTGAAATAAATGCCAAGTACAGAACGTGACGATACTGAGAGTAATTTATTCAATAAGTAGTTCACAGAGAGGTTAGTTTTCTACAGAAGCTTTAATAACTCATCATCTGATTCACATTTCACAGTAACATCCTTTGTCTTTTCTGTACAGAATGTGTGGCCCAAAGACCTACAAGGCATTCAAATTGGTTTGTGACCAAGCGACAAACTTAAAAATACTGCATTTTTACTACAGTTGCTCATCAGTTAGAGATCTAGATACAAGTTACCCTTACCTTTGCAATTCTTTGATGTTTGACATATGAAAATGAACTGGTCCGATTTCATGTGACATTGGTCCTCTCCAGTAGCTTGAGGTCTTTCATACGGTGCCCACTATACTTAACAGCTCAATCTTTGTTCTAGTATGCCTTATCTACACTTAAAACCCATTTTTGCTAATGAATGGGTTTTGTAACTTATTATAACACAAGTTGAAGTGCGTGTGCAGGTGGAGGCCATCTTGTTTCCGTCTTGTTTCCATCTCTTTTGGCTTTATATGCCAGTTACTGGAGCGTAGAGATGATACATTGCCTTACACCTATTCACATGTACTGTCTGGGAGAAGAAGCACTTTCTGCTGAGCGAAGGGTCGATGATTCAACTACAGTTCCTAAGAAAGTATGACAGCTTGATTATGATCGACTTATAACATATGTACAGGATAGATCATCTGACATTACACCTCTCTTAGGGCTCATCAAGTTCTCAAATTAACTGAATTGTCTTTGGTTATGATACTGCGTTGGACTGTATGAATTCATGTCTGTGTATGTGTGTGTAGTAATCTATCGGAGAATGGCAGCTCGTAGGGACAGTTTCTCATCTTGGTCCGGTCTTGAGGAGATTGTTGCCCGCAGTTTGAAAGGGGGAGGAGATAGGAGTTAGGCCTGAAACAGAGGAGTGTTTAGAGGAGATAACGTGTGTGCCATTGGGTGGGTGACAGAGAAATTATGTGCTGATTCATAGTGAGTTGTGTGTGGTGCCTTTCAGGTAAACTATAGTTTACTATTGGGGCTTTGGGATTCAATGGGCAGAGGCATACAATCTCTCAGTATCCTAGTATAGTCTAGACCAGAAGAGTTCCACTCACCTATATGACTATACGGCGTGGCTCTTAGAAGAGACCACAGCTTTTTAGGTTTTCTTTGATGATGATGTCAGTTACGGCATCAAACACAAACTTGACGTTCTCTGTGTCTGTGGCACAGGTCATGTGTGAGTAGACCTCCTTGATGTCTCGCCGCAAGTTCAGGTCCAGGAACTGGAGTTTGATGTAGTTACCAGCATCCTCATAGGTGTTGGGGCCTACGGGGAATCCAACAACATTTAAGGAAATAATACTTACAATACTGTCAAAAGAGTCAACAAGAGCTGAAATCAAAGCTGGCTTATGCTATGGACAAACACAATATGCAATAGTTAAGAGCTGACATTGGTCTAACATCAAAAGAACATTGAGAAAACACTGAGTGTTCCAAGGAGAATAGGCCAGTGGCAGATCTGCTGTTGTGAGCCCACCGTCGTAGTCGGGGAAGCACATGCTGAGGTGAGCCTTCTTGATCTTCTCGGTGAAGACATCTTTCTTGTTGAGGAAGAGTACGATGGAGGTGGCAATAAAGTAGCGGTGGTTGCAGATACTGTTGAACAGGTGGAGACTCTCGTGCATTCGGTTCTTCATGAGGAGAGAATCACACAGATGGATACCATGCATGAAACAAGCTAATGAAACTGATTCTTCTACAGTGAATCTCTCCATGAGATCACAAAGCCGCTACTCTGACCACTACTCTGTCCATACAGTTCCACGGTGACTACCATTGTCTTCCGTCAGATGACATCATTCTAACGTGACAAGCATCTCCAGATGCCATCAGTGCAGACGGCCGCCGTGTTATCTGACGTGAGACAATGCAGTGACTACCTCAATCTAGTGTCTATGATGATGATATCTCACCACTTCATCCTACAGTGACTACCTCAATCTAGTGTCTATGATGATGATATCTCACCACTTCATCCTACAGCAACTACCTCAATCTAGTGTCTATGATGATGATGCTGATATCTCACCACTTAATCCTACAGCAACTACCTCAATCTAGTGTCTATGATGATGATGATGATATCTCACCACTTCATCCTACAGTGACTCCTTCAATCTAGTGTCTATGATGATGATATCTCACCACTTCATCCTACAGCGACTCCTTCAATCTAGTGTCTATGATGATGATGATGATATCTCACCACTTCATCCTACAGTGACTCCTTCAATCTAGTGTCTATGATGATGATATCTCACCACTTCATCCTACAGCAACTACCTCAATCTAGTGTCTATGATGATGATGATGATATCTCACCACTTCATCCTACAGTGACTCCTTCAATCTAGTGTCTATGATGATGATATCTCACCACTTCATCCTACAGTGACTCCTTTAATCTAGTGTTTATGATGATATCTCACCACTTCATCCTACAGCAACTACCTCAATCTAGTGTCTATGATGATATCTCACCACTTCATCCTACAGTGACTCCTTCAATATAGTGTCTATGATGATGATATCTCACCACTTCATCCTACAGCGACACCTTCAATCTAGTGTCTATGATGATGATGCTGATATCTCACCACTTCATCCTACAGTGACTCCTTTAATCTAGTGTTTATGATGATATCTCACCACTTCATCCTACAGCGACTACCTCAATCTAGTGTCTATGATGATGATGATGATATCTCACCACTTCGTCCTACAGCGACTCCTTCAATCTAGTGTCTATGATGATGATATCTCACCACTTCATCCTACAGCGACTACCTCAATCTAGTGTCTATGATGATGATGCTGATATCTCACCACTTCATCCTACAGTGACTCCTTTAATCTAGTGACTATGATGATGATGCTGATATCTCACCACTTCATCCTACAGTGACTCCTTTAATCTAGTGTCTATGATGATGATGCTGATATCTCACCACTTCATCCTACAGTGACTCCTTTAATCTAGTGACTATGATGATGATGATGATATCTCACCACTTCATCCTACAGCGACTACCTCAATCTAGTGTCTATGATGATGATGATGATATCTCACCACTTCGTCCTACAGCGACTCCTTCAATCTAGTGTCTATGATGATGATATCTCACCACTTCATCCTACAGCGACTACCTCAATCTAGTGTCTATGATGATGATGCTGATATCTCACCACTTCATCCTACAGTGACTCCTTTAATCTAGTGACTATGATGATGATGCTGATATCTCACCACTTCATCCTACAGTGACTCCTTTAATCTAGTGTCTATGATGATGATGCTGATATCTCACCACTTCATCCTACAGTGACTCCTTTAATCTAGTGACTATGATGATGATGATGATATCTCACCACTTCATCCTACAGTGACTCCTTCGATCTAGTGTCTATGATGATGATATCTCACCACTTCATCCTACAGCGACTCCTTCAATCTAGTGTCTATGATGATGATGCTGATATCTCACCACTTCATCCTACAGCGACTACCTCAATCTAGTGTCTATGATGATGATGCTGATATCTCACCACTTCATCCTACAGTGACTCATTTAATCTAGTGACTATGATGATGATGCTGATATCTCACCACTTCATCCTACAGTGACTCCTTTAATCTAGTGTCTATGATGATGATGCTGATATCTCACCACTTCGTCCTACATTGACTCCTTTAATCTAGTGACTATGATGATGATGATGATATCTCACCACTTCATCCTACAGTGACTCCTTCGATCTAGTGTCTATGATGATGATATCTCACCACTTCATCCTACAGCGACTCCTTCAATCTAGTGTCTATGATGATGATGCTGATATCTCACCACTTCATCCTACAGTGACTCCTTTAATCTAGTGTTTATGATGATGATATCTCACCACTTCATCCTACAGCGACTACCTCAATCTAGTGTCTATGATGATGATGCTGATATCTCACCACTTCATCCTACAGTGACTCCTTTAATCTAGTGTCTATGATGCTGATATCTCACCACTTCATCCTACAGCGAGTCCTTCAATCTAGTGTCTATGATGATATCTCACCACTTCATCCTACAGCGACTACCTCAATCTAGTGTCTATGATGATGATGCTGATATCTCACCACTTCATCCTACAGTGACTACCTCAATCTAGTGTCTATGATGATATCTCACCACTTCGTCCTACAGCGACTCCTTTAATCTAGTGTCTATGATGATGATGATGATATCTCACCACTTCGTCCTACAGCGACTCCTTTAATCTAGTGTCTATGATGATGATGATGCTGATATCTCACCACTTCGTCATCCTCCACCAGCACCATGTCGTAGGCGCTCAGAGCAGCGATGAAGATAATACAGGTCACTCCCTCAAAACAGTGGATCCATTTCTTCCTCTCTGAGCGCTGGCCGCCCACGTCAAACATCCTGCAGGACAGCGAGAGAGAGACAGATGTCAATGTTGATCGCCAATGTTATTACTATATTATTACAATGGTCATCTAAGCTCATTCGATTTCTTAAAGATAATTGTTGCTTTTCAATGTTTTTGTGATTCTGATCAATGGGGATTAATGCGGGTATAATGGTCTTGCGTTGTGTTTGTAGCCTCACCTGAAGTTGAGATCTTTTAAGCCGAACTGGGTCTCTATGATACCAGTGGTCTTTACCCTGGATCGCAACATGTCCTGTTCAGTGGGGATATATCCAGGCTGGACCAGCCTCTCCAAGTCATTCAGATAGCTACGTGGGACACCGAGAGAGAGAGTGGTTACTTCCTACTCAGTAGGGGTATATCCAGGCTGGACCAGCGACTCCAAGTCATTCAGAAAGCTAGGTGGGACATAGTGAGGTTATATCCTGCTCAGTGAGGATATATCCAGCCTCAGATAGTTAGCTGGGACACGGAGAGAGTGGTTATGAAAAACAACCTACCTTAATCTGGTTCATCAACAGACTAGTAAGAGAGAACAAAGCTCTTAGGTGCTAGTTTCCCAGACACATACCCTGGTCCTGGACTAAAAAGCATTCACAATGGAGATCCTACATTCAAAGAGCGTTTTAGTCCAGGATTTAACTTAATGTGTGTCTGGGAAACAAGCCCTTTGTGGATATGATGGTGTGCTGTCATGGTGAAAAGGGAACGGGGATGGGGTTGGTCCAGTCCAGGAGAGTGAACCTACTATCCAGCAGAGTCGTTAAGCTGGTACTCAGAGGCCCTGTCGTAGCATGCCTGGATGCCAGTGTCCTTCCACAGCCGGATGATGATGTCAGACAGCTCCTTGGGCATGGAGCCCTCCTCAATGGTGTCTGCTAGATGCATGAGCTTCCTGGAGTCGTCCTACAAACCAACACACGCAGACACAAGCAAGTACAAAATCATACCTCCACACTTAGATTGCGCACTATACCCAGTCTGACAAAGGAACATCATATCCCAAATAATATGATGCCTGGCTTGGTTATGTTATGTAACCATCTGTCGGAATAGTGTTCTATAGAACAGCGTTTCCCTAACTTTGTCCTGGGTGCACGGTTTGGGTTTTGCCCTAGCACTACACAGCTGATTCAAATAATCAAAGCATGATAATGAGTTGGATATTTTAGTCAGCTGTGTAGTGCTAGGGCAAAAACCAACATGTGCTCCAGGATCGAGTTTGGGAACCCTGCAGTAGACAGTCAGTAACTACCTGCTGAGCGGTGTCACCATAGCCAATGTTGAGTTGAGTCATACCCTTTACAATAGCCATGATGGACTGAAGGGTATTGCTGTAGATGATGGTGACAAACTCCATAGACTCCTCAAGAGAGTAACCATCTTGATGGATAATTCTGTTGTGAGAAAACAAGATTCCACAAATTAATTTGATTGTTGAGACACTGATCCTTTTATGACATTTAAATTGGTACAATAGAGTTACTAGACTCACTTCATCTGTTTCACGATTGTGCTCTTTCCTGATTCTCCAGCACCTATATGCACAAGTGAGGAAAACAGTACACTTATTTAGATCTCAGGTACTGTATATATAAATGACAGCCTGTGGTAGGAGACCATTATCTGGGCATGGCAAGGTCTTGGGAGGGTGTAGATCAGTCTCTATAGAAGTAGGCATCACAGTTAAAGTACCAAACATGGCCACTTGGCTGCAGTGTTAAACTATTTTAGACCTGGATTACAAAAACTAGGGGCAAACAAGGTCACAAAGTGTACTCCCTTATTCTATTTCACTTTTCTTTAACATTACTCTGCTACTATTCCCTCCATTTTCTTTCCTGACTTGTTATGGTCCTCCCTGTTGAGTTGGTGTGTACATTGGCCCACAGAGGAGCCACACAAGGGCACCAAGCTCATTACCACTGTCCTAAGCCCCTTCAAAGCTGATGTCAGGAAGAACTTTCTCTATCCCTGACCTATATTGTCACAGAGATGCAGTATGACTCACTTTGCTGCTGCACCCTCTATATCCATCATGGTTATTATTTTCTCCTGCTTCCCATCTATATCCATCATGGTTATTATTCTCTCCTGCTTCCCAACTATATCCATCATGGTTATTATTCTCTCCTGCTTCACATCTATATCCATCATGGTTATTATTCTCTCCTGCTTCCCATCTATATCCATCATGGTTATTATTCTCTCCTGCTTCCCAACTATATCCATCATGGTTATTAGTTGTCCCTGCTGCCCCTCTACAGCCATCATGGTTATTAGTTGACCCTGCTGCCCCTCTACAGCCATCATGGTTATTAGTTGACCCTGCTGCCCCTCTACAGCCATCATGGTTATTATTCTCTCCTGCTTTCCAACTATATCCATCATGGTTATTATTCTCTCCTGCTTACCATCTATATCCATCATGGTTATTAGTTGACCCTGCTGCCCCTCTACAGCCATCATGGTTATTAGTTGACCCTGCTGGCCCTCTACAGCCATCATGGTTATTAGTTGAACCTGCTGCCCCTCTACAGCCATCATGGTTATTAGTTGACCCTGCTGCCCCTCTATAGCCATCATGGTTATTAATTGACCCTGCTGCCCCTCTACAGCCATCATGGTTATTAGTTGACCCTGCTGTCCCTCTACAGCCATCATGGTTATTAGTTGGCCATGCTGCTCCTCTACAGCCATCATGGTTATTAGTTGGCCATGCTGCTCCTCTACAGCCATCATGGTTATTAGTTGACCCTGCTGCCCCTCTACAGCCATCATGGTTATTAGTTGACCCTGCTGTCCCTCTATAGCCATCATGGTTATTAATTGACCCTGCTGCCCCTCTACAGCCATCATGGTTATTAGTTGGCCCTGCTGCCCCTCTTCAGCCATCATGGTTATTAGTTGGCCCTGCTGCCCCTCTTCAGCCATCATGGTTATTAGTTGACCCTGCTGCCCCTCTACAGTAATCATGGTTCTTAGTTGGCTCTGCTGCCCTTCTATAGCCATCATGGTTATTAGTTGACCCTGCTGTCCCTCTACCGCCATCAAAATATTAGTTGACCCTGCTGCCCCTCTATAGCCATCATGGTTATTAGTTGACCCTGCTGCCCCTCTATAGCCATCATGCTTGTTAGTTGACCCTGCTGCCACTCTACAGCCATCATGGTTATTAATTGGCCCTGCTGCCCCTCTATATCCATCATGGTTATTAGTTGGCCCTGCTGCCCCTCTACAGCCATCATGGTTATTAGTTGACCCTGCTGTCCCTCTTCAGCCATCATGGTTATTAGTTGGCCCTGCAGCCCCTCTACAGCCATCATGGTTATTAGTTGACCCTGCTGTCCCTCTACAGCCATCATGGTTATTTGTTGACCCTGCTGTCCCTCTTCAGCCATCATGGTTATTAGTTGGCCCTGCTGCCCCTCTATATCCATCATGGTTATTAGTTGACCCTGCTGCCCCTCTACAGCCATCATGGTTATTAGTTGACCCTGCTGCCCCGCTACAGCCATCATGGTTATTAGTTGACCCTGCTGCCCCTCTACTGCCATCATTGTTATTAATTGGCCCTGCTGCCCCTCTATTTCCATCATGGTTATTAGTTGAACCTGCTGCCCCTCTACAGCCATCATGGTTATTAGTTGGCCCTGCTGCCCCTCTACAGCCATCATGGTTATTAGTTGACCCTACTGTCCCTCTACAGCCATCATGGTTATTAGTTGGCCATGCTGCTCCTCTACAGCCATCATGGTTATTAGTTGACCCTGCTGCCCCTCTACAGCCATCATGGTTATTAGTTGACCCTGCTGCCCCTCTACAGCCATCATGGTTATTAGTTGACCCTGCTGTCCCTCTACAGCCATCATGGTTATTAATTGACCCTGCTGCCCCTCTACAGCCATCATGGTTATTAGTTGGCCCTGCTGCCCCTCTTCAGCCATCATGGTTATTAGTTGACCCTGCTGCCCCTCTACATCCATCATGGTTATTAGTTGGCCCTGCTGCCACTCTTCAGCCATCATGGTTATTAGTTGACCCTGCTGCCCCTCTACAGTAATCATGGGTCTTAGTTGGCTCTGCTGCCCTTCTATAGCCATCATGGTTATTAGTTGACCCTGCTGTCCCTCTACCGCCATCAAAATATTAGTTGACCCTGCTGCCCCTCTATAGCCATCATGGTTATTAGTTGACCCTGCTGCCCCTCTATAGCCATCATGCTTGTTAGTTGACCCTGCTGCCCTTCTACAGCCATCATGGTTATTAGTTGGCCCTGCTGCCTCTCTACAGCCATCATGGTTATTAGTTGACCCTGCTGCCCCTCTACAGCCATCATGGTTATTAGTTGACCCTGCTGCCCCTCTACAGCCATCATGGTTATTAATTGGCCCTGCTGCCCCTCTATATCCATCATGGTTATTAGTTGGCCCTGCTGCCCCTCTACAGCCATCATGGTTATTAGTTGACCCTGCTGTCCCTCTTCAGCCATCATGGTTATTAGTTGGCCCTGCTGCCCCTCTACAGCCATCATGGTTATTAGTTGACCCTGCTGTCCCTCTACAGCCATCATGGTTGTTAGTTGACCCTGCTGTCCCTCTTCAGCCATCATGGTTATTAGTTGGCCCTGCTGCCCCTCTACAGCCATCATGGTTATTAGTTGGCCCTGCTGCCTCTCTACAGCCATCATGGTTATTAGTTGGCCCTGCTGCCCCTCTATTTCCATCATGGTTATTAATTGGCCCTGCTGCCTCTCTACAGCCATCATGGTTATTAGTTGGCCCTGCTGCCCCTCTATTTCCATCATGGTTATTAATTGGCCCTGCTGCCCCTCTACAGCCATCATGGTTATTAGTTGACCCTGCTGTCCCTCTACAGCCATCATGGTTATTAGTTGGCCATGCTGCTCCTCTACAGCCATCATGGTTATTAGTTGACCCTGCTGCCCCTCTACAGCCATCATGGTTATTAGTTGACCCTGCTGCCCCTCTACAGCCATCATGGTTATTAGTTGACCCTGCTGTCCCTCTACAGCCATCATGGTTATTAGTTGACCCTGCTGCCCCTCTACAGCCATCATGGTTATTAGTTGGCCCTGCTGCCCTTCTTCAGCCATCATGGTTATTAGTTGGCCATGCTGCTCCTCTACAGCCATCATGGTTATTAGTTGACCCTGCTGTCCCTCTACCGCCATCAAAATATTAGTTGACCCTGCTGCCCCTCTATAGCCATCATGGTTATTAGTTGACCCTGCTGCCCCTCTATAGCCATCATGCTTGTTAGTTGACCCTGCTGCCCTTCTACAGCCATCATGGTTATTAGTTGGCCCTGCTGCCCCTCTACAGCCATCATGGTTATTAGTTGACCCTGCTGCCCCTCTACAGCCATCATGGTTATTAGTTGACCCTGCTGCCCCTCTACAGCCATCATGGTTATTAATTGGCCCTGCTGCCCCTCTATATCCATCATGGTTATTAGTTGGCCCTGCTGCCCCTCTACAGCCATCATGGTTATTAGTTGACCCTGCTGTCCCTCTTCAGCCATCATGGTTATTAGTTGGCCCTGCTGCCCCTCTACAGCCATCATGGTTATTAGTTGACCCTGCTGTCCCTCTACAGCCATCATGGTTGTTAGTTGACCCTGCTGTCCCTCTTCAGCCATCATGGTTATTAGTTGGCCCTGCTGCCCCTCTACAGCCATCATGGTTATTAGTTGGCCCTGCTGCCTCTCTACAGCCATCATGGTTATTAGTTGGCCCTGCTGCCCCTCTATTTCCATCATGGTTATTAATTGGCCCTGCTGCCTCTCTACAGCCATCATGGTTATTAGTTGGCCCTGCTGCCCCTCTATTTCCATCATGGTTATTAATTGGCCCTGCTGCCCCTCTACAGCCATCATGGTTATTAGTTGACCCTGCTGTCCCTCTACAGCCATCATGGTTATTAGTTGGCCATGCTGCTCCTCTACAGCCATCATGGTTATTAGTTGACCCTGCTGCCCCTCTACAGCCATCATGGTTATTAGTTGACCCTGCTGCCCCTCTACAGCCATCATGGTTATTAGTTGACCCTGCTGTCCCTCTACAGCCATCATGGTTATTAGTTGACCCTGCTGCCCCTCTACAGCCATCATGGTTATTAGTTGGCCCTGCTGCCCTTCTTCAGCCATCATGGTTATTAGTTGGCCATGCTGCTCCTCTACAGCCATCATGGTTATTAGTTGACCCTGCTGCCCCTCTACAGCCATCATGGTTATTAGTTGACCCTGCTGCCCCTCTACAGCCATCATGGTTATTAGTTGACCCTGCTGTCCCTCTACAGCCATCATGGTTATTAGTTGACCCTGCTGCCCCTCTACAGCCATCATGGTTATTAGTTGGCTCTGCTGCCCTTCTATAGCCATCATGGTTATTAGTTGACCCTGCTGTCCGTCTACCGCCATCAAAATATTAGTTGACCCTGCTGCCCCTCTATAGCCATCATGGTTATTAGTTGACCCTGCTGCCCCTCTATAGCCATCATGCTTGTTAGTTGACCCTGCTGCCCTTCTACAGCCATCATGGTTATTAGTTGGCCCTGCTGCCCCTCTACAGCCATCATGGTTATTAGTTGACCCTGCTGCCCCTCTACAGCCATCATGGTTATTAGTTGACCCTGCTGCCCCTCTACAGCCATCATGGTTATTAATTGGCCCTGCTGCCCCTCTATATCCATCATGGTTATTAGTTGGCCCTGCTGCCCCTCTACAGCCATCATGGTTATTAGTTGACCCTGCTGTCCCTCTTCAGCCATCATGGTTATTAGTTGGCCCTGCTGCCCCTCTACAGCCATCATGGTTATTAGTTGACCCTGCTGTCCCTCTACAGCCATCATGGTTGTTAGTTGACCCTGCTGTCCCTCTTCAGCCATCATGGTTATTAGTTGGCCCTGCTGCCCCTCTCCTGCCATCATGGTTATTAGTTGACCCTGCTGCCCCTCTATATCCATCATGGTTATTAGTTGACCCTGCTGCCCCTCTACAGCCATCATGGTTATTAGTTGACCCTGCTGCCCCTCTACAGCCATCATGGTTATTAGTTGGCCCTGCTGCCTCTCTACAGCCATCATGGTTATTAGTTGGCCCTGCTGCCCCTCTATTTCCATCATGGTTATTAATTGGCCCTGCTGCCCCTCTATATCCATCATGGTTATTAGTTGAACCTGCTGCCCCTCTACAGCCATGATGGTTATTAGTTGACCCTGCTGCCCTTCTACAGCCATCATAGCTATTAGTTGACCCTGCTGCCCCTCCACAGTCATCATGGTTATTAGTTTACCCTGCTGCCCCTCGGCAGCCATCATGGTTTTTAGTTGGCCCTGCTGCCCCTCTCCTGCCATCATGGTTATTAGTTGACCCTGCTGCCCCTCTACAGCCATCATGGTTATTAGTTGACCCTGCTGCCTCTCTACAGCCAACATGGTTATTAGTTGGCCCTGCTGCCCCTCTATTTCCATCATGGTTATTAATTGGCCCTGCTGCCCCTCTATATCCATCATGGTTATTAGTTGAACCTGCTGCCCCTCTACAGCCATCATGGTTATAAATTGGCCCTGCTGCCCCTCCATATCCATCATGGTTATTAGTTGACCCTGCTGCCCCTCTATTTCCATCATGGTTATTATTCTCTCCTGCTGCCCTTCTGCAGCCATCATGGTTATTAGTTGGCCTTGCTGCCCCTCTAATTTCATCATGGTTATTATTCTCTCCTGCTGCCCTTCTACAGCCATCATGGTTATTAGTTGGCCCTGCTGCCCCTCTATTTCCATCATGGTTATTATTCTCTCCTGCTGCCCTTCTACAGCCATCATGGTTATTAGTTGGCCCTGCTGCCCCTCTACAGCCATCATGGTTATTAGTTGACCCTGCTGCCCCTCTACAGCCATAATGGTTATTAGTTGACCCTGCTGCCCCTCTTCAGCCATCATGGTTATTAGTTGGCCCTGCTGCCCCTCTCCTGCCATCATGGTTATTAGTTGACCCTGCTGCCCCTCTATAGCCATCATGGTTATTAGTTGACCCTGCTGCCCCTCTACAGCCATCATGGTTATTAGTTGACCCTGCTGCCTCTCTACAGCCAACATGGTTATTAGTTGGCCCTGCTGCCCCTCTATTTCCATCATGGTTATTAATTGGCCCTGCTGCCCCTCTATATCCATCATGGTTATTAGTTGAACCTGCTGCCCCTCTACAGCCATCATGGTTATAAATTGGCCCTGCTGCCCCTCCATATCCATCATGGTTATTAGTTGACCCTGCTGCCCCTCTATATCCATCATGGTTATTAGTTGAACCTGCTGCCCCTCCACAGTCATCATGGTTATTAGTTGACCCTGCTGCCCCTCGGCAGCCATCATGGTTTTTAGTTGGCCCTGCTGCCTCTCTACAGCCATCATGGTTATTAGTTGGCCCTGCTGCCCCTCTTCTTCCATCATGGTTATTATTCTCTCCTGCTGCCCTTCTACAGCCATCATGGTTATTAGTTGGCCCTGCTGCCCCTCTACAGCCATCAAGGTTATTAGTTGAACCTGCTGCCCCTCTACAGCCATCATGGTTATTAGTTGACCCTGCTGTCCCTCTTCAGCCATCATGGTTATTAGTTGGCCCTGCTGCCCCTCTACAGCCATCATGGTTATTAGTTGACCCTGCTGACCCTCTACAGCCATCATGGTTATTAGTTGACCCTGCTGTCCCTCTTCAGCCATCATGGTTATTAGTTGGCCCTGCTGCCCTTCTCCTGCCATGATGGTTATTAGTTTACCCTGCTGCCCCTCTATAGCCATCATGGTTATTAGATGACCCTGCTGCCCCTCTACAGCCATCATGGTTATTAGTTGACCCTGCTGCCCCTCTCCTGCCATCATGGTTATTAGTTGACCCTGCTGCCCCTCTCCTGCCATTATGGTTATTAGTTGACCCTGCTGCCCCTCTACAGCCATCATGGTTGTTAGTTGACCCTGCTGCCTCTCTACAGCCATCATGGTTATTAGTTGGCCCTGCTGCCCCTCTATTTCTATCATGGTTATTAATTGGCCCTGCTGCCCCTCTATATCCATCATGGTTATTAGTTGAACCTGCTGCCCCTCTACAGCCATCATGGTTATTAATTGGCCCTGCTGCATCTCTATATCCATCATGGTTATTAATTGGCCCTGCTGCCCCTCTATATCCATCATGGTTATTAGTTGAACACGCTGCCCCTCTACAGCCATCATGGTTATTAATTTGCCCTACTGCCCCTCTATATCCATCATGGTTATTAGTTGACCCTGCTGCCCTTCTACAGCCATCATAGCTATTAGTTGACCCTGCTGTCCCTCCACAGTCATCATGGTTATTAGTTGACCCTGCTGCCCCTCTACAGCCATCATGGTTATTAGTTGGCCCTGCTGCCCCTCTATTTCCATCATGGTTATTATTCTCTCCTGCTGCCCTTCTACAGCCATCATGGTTATTAGTTGGCCCTGCTGCCCCTCTAGAGCCATCATGGTTATTAGTTGACCCTGCTGCCCCTCTACAGCCATCATGGTTATTAGTCGACCCTGCTGCCCCTCTACAGCCAACATGGTTATTAATTGGCCCTGCTGCCCCTCCATATCCATCATGGTTATTAGTTGGCCCTGCTGCCCCTCTATATCCATCATGGTTATTAGTTGACCCTGCTGCCCCTCTATATCCATCATGGTTATTAGTTGAACCTGCTGCCCCTCTACAGCCATCATGGTTATTAGTTGACCCTGCTGCCCTTCTACAGCCATCATAGCTATTAGTTGACCCTGCTGCCCCTCTACCAGTCATCATGGTTATTAGTTGACCCTGCTGCCCCTCGGCAGCCATCATGGTTATTAGTTGGCCCTGGTGCCTCTCTTTTCAGCCATCATGGTTATTAGTTGGCCCTGCTGCTCCTCTATTTCCATCATGGTTATTATTCTCTCCTGCTGCCCTTCTAGAGCCATCATGGTTATTAGTTGGCCCTGCTGCCCCTCTACAGTCATCATTGTTATTAGTCGACCCTGCTGCCCCTCTACAGCCATCATGGTTATTAGTTGACCCTGCTGCCCCTCTATATCCATGATGGTTATTAGTTGACCCTGCTGCCCCTCTACAGCCATCATGGTTATTAGTTGACCCTGCTGCCCCTCTCCTGCCATCATGGTTATTAGTTGACCCTGCTGCCCCTCTATAGCCATCATGGTTATTAGTTGACCCTGCTGCCCCTCTACAGCCATCATGGATATTAGTTGACCCTGCTGCCTGTCTACAGCCATCATGGTTATTAGTTGGCCCTGCTGCCCCTCTATTTCCATCATGGTTATTAATTGAACCTGCTGCCCCTCTACAGCAATCATGGTTATTAATTGGCCCTGCTGCCCCTCTATATCCATCATGGTTATTAATTGGCCCTGCTGCCCCTCTATATCCATCATGGTTATTAGTTGAACCTGCTGCCCCTCTACAGCCATCATGGTTATTAATTTGCCCTACTGCCCCTCTATATCCATCATGGTTATTAGTTGACCCTGCTGCCCTTCTACAGCCATCATAGCTATTAGTTGACCCTGCTGTCCCTCCACAGTCATCATGGTTATTAGTTGACCCTGCTGCCCCTCTACAGCCATCATGGTTATTAGTTGACCCTGCTGCCCTTCTACAGCCATCATAGCTATTAGTTGACCCTGCTGTCCCTCCACAGTCATCATGGTTATTAGTTGACCCTGCTGCCCCTCGGCAGCCATCATGGTTTTTAGTTGGCCCTGCTGCCTCTCTACAGCCATCATGGTTATTAGTTGGCCCTGCTGCCCCTCTATTTCCATCATGGTTATTATTCTCTCCTGCTGCCCTTCTACAGCCATCTTGGTTATTAGTTGGCCCTGCTGCCCCTCTATTTCCATCATGGTTATTATTCTCTCCTGCTGCCCTTCTACAGCCATCATGGTTATTAGTTGACCCTGCTGCCCCTCTACAGCCATCATGGTTATTAGTTGGCCCTTCTGCCTCTCTACAGCCATCATGGTTATTATTTGGCCCTGCTGCCCCTCTATTTCCATCATGGTTATTAATTGGCCCTGCTGCCCTTCTACAGCCATCATAGCTATTAGTTGACCCTGCTGCCCCTCCACAGTCATCATGGTTATTAGTTGACCCTGCTGCCCCTCTGCTGCCATCATGGTTATTAGTTGGCCCTACTGCCTCTCTACAGCCATAATGGTTATTAGTTGGCCCTGCTGCTCCTCTATTTCCATCATGGTTATTAATTGGCCCTGCTGCCCCTCTATATCCATCATGGTTATTAGTTGAACCTGCTGCCCCTCTACAGCCATGATGGTTATTAGTTGACCCTGCTGCCCTTCTACAGCCATCATAGCTATTAGTTGACCCTGCTGCCCCTCCACAGTCATCATGGTTATTAGTTGACCCTGCTGCCCCTCGGCAGCCATCATGGTTTTTAGTTGGCCCTGCTGCCCCTCTCCTGCCATCATGGTTATTAGTTGACCCTGCTGCCCCTCTATAGCCATCATGGTTATTAGTTGACCCTGCTGCCCCTCTACAGCCGTCATGGTTATTAGTTGACCCTGCTGCCTCTCTACAGCCAACATGGTTATTAGTTGGCCCTGCTGCCCCTCTATTTCCATCATGGTTATTAATTGGCCCTGCTGCCCCTCTATATCCATCATGGTTATTAGTTGAACCTGCTGCCCCTCTACAGCCATCATGGTTATTAATTGGCCCTGCTGCCCCTCTATATCCATCATGGTTATTAGTTGACCCTGCTGCCCCTCTATATCCATCATGGTTATTAGTTGAACCTGCTGCCCCTGTACAGCCATCATGGTTATTAGTTGACCCTGCTGCCCTTCTACAGCCATCATAGCTATTAGTTGACCCTGCTGCCACTCGGCAGCCATCATGGTTATTAGTTGGCCCTGGTGCCTCTCTACAGCCATCATGGTTATTAGTTGGCCTTGCTGCCCCTCTATTTCCATCATGGTTATTATTCTCTCCTGCTGCCCTTCTACAGCCATCATGGTTATTAGTTGGCCCTGCTGCCCCTCTACAGCCATCATGTCACGTTCTGACCTTGATTTTCCGTTGTTTTGTATTTATTTAGTTGGTCAGGGCGTGAGTTGGGTGGGCAGTCTATGTTTGTTTTTCTATGTTTTGGGGCATTTCTATGTTTTCGGCCTAGTATGGTTCTCAATCAGAGGCAGGTGTCATTAGTGGTCTCTGATTGAGAATCATACTTAGGTAGCCTGGGTTTCACTGTGTTTGTGGTTGATTGTTCCTGTCACTGTGTTTGTTGTCACAGGATAGGCTGTATAGGTTTTTCACGTTCCGTTTGATGTTTTGTAGATTTATGTTATTTCATGTATCGTTAATTTTCCATTAAAGAACATGAGTAACCACCACGCTGCTTTTTGATCCGCTTCTCCTTCTACAGACGAACGTCGTTACACATCATGGTTATTAGTTGAACCTGCTGCCCCTCTACAGCCATCATGGTTATTAGTTGACCCTGCTGCCCTTCTACAGCCATCATAGTTATTAGTTGACCCTGCTGCCCCTCCACAGTCATCATGGTTATTAGTTGACCCTGCTGCCCCTCTGCTGCCATCATGGTTATTAGTTGGCCCTACTGCCTCTCTACAGCCATCATGGTTATTAGTTGGCCCTGCTGCTCCTCTATTTCCATCATGGTTATTAATTGGCCCTGCTGCCCCTCTATATCCATCATGGTTATTAGTTGAACCTGCTGCCCCTCTACAGCCATCATGGTTATTAATTGGCCCTGCTGCCCCTCTATATCCATCATGGTTATTAGTTGACCCTGCTGCCCCTCTATATCCATCATGGTTATTAGTTGAACCTGCTGCCCCTCTACAGCCATCATGGTTATTAGTTGACCCTGCTGCCCTTCTACAGCCATCATAGCTATTAGTTGACCCTGCTGTCCCTCCACAGTCATCATGGTTATTAGTTGACCCTGCTGCCCCTCTGCAGCCATCATGGTTTTCAGTTGGCCCTGCTGCCTCTCTACAGCCATCATGGTTATTAGTTGGCCCTGCTGCCTCTCTATTTCCATCATGGTTATTATTCTCTCCTGCTGCACTTCTACAGCCATCATGGTTATTAGTTGGCCCTGCTGCCCCTCTATTTCCATCATGGTTATTATTCTCTCCTGCTGCCCCTCTACAGCCATCATGGTTATTAGTTGGCCCTGCTGCCCCTCTCCTGCCATCATGGTTATTAGTTGACCCTGCTGCCCCTCTACAGCCATCATGGTTATTAGTTGGCCCTGCTGCATCTCTACAGCCATCATGGTTATTAGTTGGCCCTGCTGCCCCTCTATTTCCATCATGGTTATTAATTGGCCCTGCTGCCCTTCTACAGCCATCATAGCTATTAGTTGACCCTGCTGCCCCTCCACAGTCATCATGGTTATTAGTTGACCCTGCTGCCCCTCTGCTGCCATCATGGTTATTAGTTGGCCCTACTGCCTCTCTACAGCCATCATGGTTATTAGTTGGCCCTGCTGCTCCTCTATTTCCATCATGGTTATTAATTGGCCCTGCTGCCCCTCTATATCCATCATGGTTATTAGTTGAACCTGCTGCCCCTCTACAGCCATCATGGTTATTAATTGGCCCTGCTGCCCCTCTATATCCATCATGGTTATTAGTTGACCCTGCTGCCCCTCTACAGCCATCATGGTTATTAATTGGCCCTGCTGCCCCTCTATATCCATCATGGTTATTAGTTGACCCTGCTGCCCCTCTATATCCATCATGGTTATTAGTTGAACCTGCTGCCCCTCTACAGCCATCATGGTTATTAGTTGACCCTGCTGCCCTTCTACAGCCATCATGGCTATTAGTTGACCCTGCTGTCCCTCCACAGTCATCATGGTTATTAGTTGACCCTGCTGCCCCTTGGCAGCCATCATGGTTTTTAGTTGGCCCTGCTGCCTCTCTACAGCCATCATGGTTATTAGTTGGCCCTGCTGCCCCTCTATTTCCATCATGGTTATTATTCTCTCCTGCTGCACTTCTACAGCCATCATGGTTATTAGTTGGCCTTGCTGCCCCTCTATTTTCATCATGGTTATTATTCTCTCCTGCTGCACTTCTACAGCCATCATGGTTATTAGTTGGCCCTGCTGCCCATCTATTTTCATCATGGTTATTATTCTCTCCTGCTGCCCTTCTACAGCCATCATGGTTATTAGTTGGCCCTGCTGCCCCTCTATTTCAGTCATGGTTATTAGTTGACCCTGCTGCCCCTCTATATCCATCATGGTTATTAGTTGAACCTGCTGCCCCTCTACAGCCATCATGGTTATTAGTTGACCCTGCTGCCCTTCTACAGCCATCATGGCTATTAGTTGACCCTGCTGTCCCTCCACAGTCATCATGGTTATTAGTTGACCCTGCTGCCCCTCCGCAGCCATCATGGTTTTTAGTTGGCCCTGCTGCCTCTCTACAGCCATCATGGTTATTAGTTGGCCCTGCTGCCCCTCTATTTTCATCATGGTTATTATTCTCTCCTGCTGCCCTTCTACAGCCATCATGGTTATTAGTTGGCCCTGCTGCATCTCTACAGCCATCATGGTTATTAGTTGGCCCTGCTGCCCCTCTATTTCCATCATGGTTATTAATTGGCCCTGCTGCCCTTCTACAGCCATCATAGCTATTAGTTGACCCTGCTGCCCCTCCACAGTCATCATGGTTATTAGTTGACCCTGCTGCCCCTCTGCTGCCATCATGGTTATTAGTTGGCCCTACTGCCTCTCTACAGCCATCATGGTTATTAGTTGGCCCTGCTGCTCCTCTATTTCCATCATGGTTATTAATTGGCCCTGCTGCCCCTCTATATCCATCATGGTTATTAGTTGAACCTGCTGCCCCTCTACAGCCATCATGGTTATTAATTGGCCCTGCTGCCCCTCTATATCCATCATGGTTATTAGTTGACCCTGCTGCCCCTCTACAGCCATCATGGTTATTAATTGGCCCTGCTGCCCCTCTATATCCATCATGGTTATTAGTTGACCCTGCTGCCCCTCTATATCCATCATGGTTATTAGTTGAACCTGCTGCCCCTCTACAGCCATCATGGTTATTAGTTGACCCTGCTGCCCTTCTACAGCCATCATGGCTATTAGTTGACCCTGCTGTCCCTCCACAGTCATCATGGTTATTAGTTGACCCTGCTGCCCCTCGGCAGCCATCATGGTTTTTAGTTGGCCCTGCTGCCTCTCTACAGCCATCATGGTTATTAGTTGGCCCTGCTGCCCCTCTATTTCCATCATGGTTATTATTCTCTCCTGCTGCACTTCTACAGCCATCATGGTTATTAGTTGGCCCTGCTGCCCATCTATTTTCATCATGGTTATTATTCTCTCCTGCTGCACTTCTACAGCCATCATGGTTATTAGTTGGCCCTGCTGCCCCTCTATTTCAGTCATGGTTATTAATTGGCCCTGCTGCCCTTCTACAGCCATCATAGCTATTAGTTGACCCTGCTGCCCCTCCACAGTCATCATGGTTATTAGTTGACCCTGCTGCCCCTCTGCTGCCATCATGGTTATTAGTTGGCCCTACTGCCTCTCTACAGCCATCATGGTTATTAGTTGGCCCTGCTGCTCCTCTATTTCCATCATGGTTATTAATTGGCCCTGCTGCCCCTCTATATCCATCATGGTTATTAGTTGAACCTGCTGCCCCTCTACAGCCATCGTGGTTATTAATTGGCCCTGCTGCCCCTCTATATCCATCATGGTTATTAGTTGACCCTGCTGCCCCTCTATATCCATCATGGTTATTAGTTGAACCTGCTGCCCCTCTACAGCCATCATGGTTATTAGTTGACCCTGCTGCCCTTCTACAGCCATCATAGCTATTAGTTGACCCTGCTGCCCCTCTACAGTCATCATGGTTATTAGTTGACCCTGCTGCCCCTCGGCAGCCATCATGGTTATTAGTTGCCCCTGGTGCCTCTCTACAGCCATCATGGTTATTAGTTGGCCCTGCTGCCCCTCTATATCCATCATGGTTATTATTCTCTCCTGCTGCCCTTCTACAGCCATCATGGTTATTAGTTGGCCCTGCTGCCAATCTAGAGCCATCATGGTTATTAATTGGCCCTGCTGCCCCTCCATATCCATCATGGTTATTAGTTGGCCCTGCTGCCCCTCTATATCCATCATGGTTATTAGTTGACCCTGCTGCCCCTCTATATCCATCTAGGTTATTAGTTGAACATGCTGCCCCTCTACAGCCATCATGGTTATTAGTTGACCCTGCTGCCCTTCTACAGCAATCATAGCTATTAGTTGACCCTGCTGTCCCTCCACAGTCATCATGGTTATTAGTTGACCCTGCTGCCCCTCGGCAGCCATCATGGTTTTTAGTTGGCCCTGCTGCCTCTCTACAGCCATCATGGTTATTAGTTGGCCCTGCTGCCCCTCTATTTCCATCATGGTTATTATTCTCTCCTGCTGCACTTCTACAGCCATCATGGCTATTAGTTGGCCCTGCTGCCCCTCTATTTTCATCATGGTTATTATTCTCTCCTGCTGCCCTTCTACAGCCATCATGGTTATTAGTTGGCCTTGCTGCCCCTCTATTTCCATCATGGTTATTATTCTCTCCTGCTGCCCTTCTACAGCCATCATGGTTATTAGTTGGCCCTGCTGCCCCTCTCCTGCCATCATGGTTATTAGTTGGCCCTGCTGCCCCTCTATTTCCATCATGGTTATTAATTGGCCCTGCTGCCCTTCTACAGCCATCATAGCTATTAGTTGACCCTGCTGCCCCTCCACAGTCATCATGGTTATTAGTTGACCCTGCTGCCCCTCGGCAGCCATCATGGTTTTTAGTTGGCCCTGCTGCCTCTCTACAGCCATCATGGTTATTAGTTGGCCCTGCTGCCCCTCTATTTCCATCATGGTTATTATTCTCTCCTGCTGCACTTCTACAGCCATCATGGCTATTAGTTGGCCCTGCTGCCCCTCTATTTTCATCATGGTTATTATTCTCTCCTGCTGCCTCTCTACAGCCATCATGGTTATTAGTTGGCCCTGCTGCTCCTCTATTTCCATCATGGTTATTAATTGGCCCTGCTGCCCCTCTATATCCATCATGGTTATTAGTTGAACCTGCTGCCCCTCTACAGCCATCATGGTTATTAGTTGACCCTGCTGCCCCTCGGCAGCCATCATGGTTATTAGTTGCCCCTGGTGCCTCTCTACAGCCATCATGGTTATTAGTTGGCCCTGCTGCCCCTCTATATCCATCATGGTTATTATTCTCTCCTGCTGCCCTTCTACAGCCATCATGGTTATTAGTTGGCCCTGCTGCCAATCTAGAGCCATCATGGTTATTAATTGGCCCTGCTGCCCCTCCATATCCATCATGGTTATTAGTTGGCCCTGCTGCCCCTCTATATCCATCATGGTTATTAGTTGACCCTGCTGCCCCTCTATATCCATCTAGGTTATTAGTTGAACATGCTGCCCCTCTACAGCCATCATGGTTATTAGTTGACCCTGCTGCCCTTCTACAGCAATCATAGCTATTAGTTGACCCTGCTGTCCCTCCACAGTCATCATGGTTATTAGTTGACCCTGCTGCCCCTCGGCAGCCATCATGGTTTTTAGTTGGCCCTGCTGCCTCTCTACAGCCATCATGGTTATTAGTTGGCCCTGCTGCCCCTCTATTTCCATCATGGTTATTATTCTCTCCTGCTGCACTTCTACAGCCATCATGGCTATTAGTTGGCCCTGCTGCCCCTCTATTTTCATCATGGTTATTATTCTCTCCTGCTGCCCTTCTACAGCCATCATGGTTATTAGTTGGCCTTGCTGCCCCTCTATTTCCATCATGGTTATTATTCTCTCCTGCTGCCCTTCTACAGCCATCATGGTTATTAGTTGGCCCTGCTGCCCCTCTCCTGCCATCATGGTTATTAGTTGGCCCTGCTGCCCCTCTATTTCCATCATGGTTATTAATTGGCCCTGCTGCCCTTCTACAGCCATCATAGCTATTAGTTGACCCTGCTGCCCCTCCACAGTCATCATGGTTATTAGTTGACCCTGCTGCCCCTCGGCAGCCATCATGGTTTTTACTTGGCCCTGCTGCCTCTCTACAGCCATCATGGTTATTAGTTGGCCCTGCTGCCCCTCTATTTCCATCATGGTTATTATTCTCTCCTGCTGCACTTCTACAGCCATCATGGCTATTAGTTGGCCCTGCTGCCCCTCTATTTTCATCATGGTTATTATTCTCTCCTGCTGCCTCTCTACAGCCATCATGGTTATTAGTTGGCCCTGCTGCTCCTCTATTTCCATCATGGTTATTAATTGGCCCTGCTGCCCCTCTATATCCATCATGGTTATTAGTTGAACCTGCTGCCCCTCTACAGCCATCATGGTTATTAATTGGCCCTGCTGCCCCTCTATATCCATCATGGTTATTAGTTGACCCTGCTGCCCCTCTACAGCCATCATGGTTATTAATTGGCCCTGCTGCCCCTCTATATCCATCATGGTTATTAGTTGACCCTGCTGCCCCTCTATATCCATCATGGTTATTAGTTGAACCTGCTGCCCCTCTACAGCCATCATGGTTATTAGTTGACCCTGCTGCCCTTCTACAGCCATCATGGCTATTAGTTGACCCTGCTGTCCCTCCACAGTCATCATGGTTATTAGTTGACCCTGCTGCCCCTCGGCAGCCATCATGGTTTTTAGTTGGCCCTGCTGCCTCTCTACAGCCATCATGGTTATTAGTTGGCCCTGCTGCCCCTCTATTTCCATCATGGTTATTATTCTCTCCTGCTGCACTTCTACAGCCATCATGGTTATTAGTTGGCCCTGCTGCCCATCTATTTTCATCATGGTTATTATTCTCTCCTGCTGCACTTCTACAGCCATCATGGTTATTAGTTGGCCCTGCTGCCCCTCTATTTCAGTCATGGTTATTAATTGGCCCTGCTGCCCTTCTACAGCCATCATAGCTATTAGTTGACCCTGCTGCCCCTCCACAGTCATCATGGTTATTAGTTGACCCTGCTGCCCCTCTGCTGCCATCATGGTTATTAGTTGGCCCTACTGCCTCTCTACAGCCATCATGGTTATTAGTTGGCCCTGCTGCTCCTCTATTTCCATCATGGTTATTAATTGGCCCTGCTGCCCCTCTATATCCATCATGGTTATTAGTTGAACCTGCTGCCCCTCTACAGCCATCATGGTTATTAATTGGCCCTGCTGCCCCTCTATATCCATCATGGTTATTAGTTGACCCTGCTGCCCCTCTATATCCATCATGGTTATTAGTTGAACCTGCTGCCCCTCTACAGCCATCATGGTTATTAGTTGACCCTGCTGCCCTTCTACAGCCATCATAGCTATTAGTTGACCCTGCTGCCCCTCTACAGTCATCATGGTTATTAGTTGACCCTGCTGCCCCTCGGCAGCCATCATGGTTATTAGTTGCCCCTGGTGCCTCTCTACAGCCATCATGGTTATTAGTTGGCCCTGCTGCCCCTCTATATCCATCATGGTTATTATTCTCTCCTGCTGCCCTTCTACAGCCATCATGGTTATTAGTTGGCCCTGCTGCCAATCTAGAGCCATCATGGTTATTAATTGGCCCTGCTGCCCCTCCATATCCATCATGGTTATTAGTTGGCCCTGCTGCCCCTCTATATCCATCATGGTTATTAGTTGACCCTGCTGCCCCTCTATATCCATCTAGGTTATTAGTTGAACATGCTGCCCCTCTACAGCCATCATGGTTATTAGTTGACCCTGCTGCCCTTCTACAGCAATCATAGCTATTAGTTGACCCTGCTGTCCCTCCACAGTCATCATGGTTATTAGTTGACCCTGCTGCCCCTCGGCAGCCATCATGGTTTTTAGTTGGCCCTGCTGCCTCTCTACAGCCATCATGGTTATTAGTTGGCCCTGCTGCCCCTCTATTTCCATCATGGTTATTATTCTCTCCTGCTGCACTTCTACAGCCATCATGGCTATTAGTTGGCCCTGCTGCCCCTCTATTTTCATCATGGTTATTATTCTCTCCTGCTGCCCTTCTACAGCCATCATGGTTATTAGTTGGCCTTGCTGCCCCTCTATTTCCATCATGGTTATTATTCTCTCCTGCTGCCCTTCTACAGCCATCATGGTTATTAGTTGGCCCTGCTGCCCCTCTCCTGCCATCATGGTTATTAGTTGGCCCTGCTGCCCCTCTATTTCCATCATGGTTATTAATTGGCCCTGCTGCCCTTCTACAGCCATCATAGCTATTAGTTGACCCTGCTGCCCCTCCACAGTCATCATGGTTATTAGTTGACCCTGCTGCCCCTCTGCTGCCATCATGGTTATTAGTTGGCCCTACTGCCTCTCTACAGCCATCATGGTTATTAGTTGGCCCTGCTGCTCCTCTATTTCCATCATGGTTATTAATTGGCCCTGCTGCCCCTCTATATCCATCATGGTTATTAGTTGAACCTACTGCCCCTCTACAGCCATCATGGTTATTAATTGGCCCTGCTGCCCCTCTATATCCATCATGGTTATTAGTTGACCCTGCTGCCCCTCTATATCCATCATGGTTATTAGTTGAACCTGCTGCCCCTCTACAGCCATCATGGTTATTAGTTGACCCTGCTGCCCTTCTACAGCCATCATAGCTATTAGTTGACCCTGCTGCCCCTCTACAGTCATCATGGTTATTAGTTGACCCTGCTGCCCCTCGGCAGCCATCATGGTTATTAGTTGACCCTGGTGCCTCTCTTTTCAGCCATCATGGTTATTAGTTGGCACTGCTGCCCCTCTATTTCCATCATGGTTATTATTCTCTCCTGCTGCCCTTCTACAGCCATCATGGTTATTAGTTGGTCCTGCTGCCCCTCTACAGCCATCATGGTTATTAGTTGACCCTGCTGCCCCTCTACAGCCATCATGGTTATTAGTTGGCCCTGCTGCCCCTCTATTTTTATCATGGTTATTATTCTCTCCTGCTGCCCTTCTACAGCCATCATGGTTATTAGTTGGCCCTGCTGCCCCTCTATTTCCATCATGGTTATTATTCTCTCCTGCTGCCCTTCTACAGCCATCATGGTTATTAGTTGGCCCTGCTGCCCCTCTCCTGCCATCATGGTTATTAGTTGACCCTGCTGCCCCTCTACAGCCATCATGGTTATTAGTTGGCCCTGCTGCCTCTCTACAGCCATCATGGTTATTAGTTGGCCCTGCTGCCCCTCTATTTCCATCATGGTTATTAATTGGCCCTGCTGCCCTTCTACAGCCATCATAGCTATTAGTTGACCCTGCTGCCCCTCCACAGTCATCATGGTTATTAGTTGACCCTGCTGCCCTTCTACAGCCATCATGGTTATTAGTTGGCCCTGCTGCCCCTCTACAGCCATCATGGTTATTAGTTGACCCTGCTGTCCCTCTACAGCCATCATGGTTATTAGTTGACCCTGCTGTCCCTCTTCAGCCATCATGGTTATTAGTTGGCCCTGCTGCCCCTCTATATCCGTCATGGTTATTAGTTGAACCTGCTGCCCCTCTACAGCCATCATGGTTATTAGTTGACCCTGCTGCCCTTCTACAGCCATCATAGCTATTAGTTGACCCTGCTGTCCCTCCACAGTCATCATGGTTATTAGTTGACCCTGCTGCACTTCTACAGCCATCATGGTTATTAGTTGGCCCTGCTGCCCCTCTATTTCCATCATGGTTATTATTCTCTCCTGCTGCACTTCTACAGCCATCATGGTTATTAGTTGGCCCTGCTGCCCCTCTATTTTCATCATGGTTATTATTCTCTCCTGCTGCCCTTCTACAGCCATCATGGTTATTAGTTGGCCCTGCTGCCCCTCTATTTCCATCATGGTTATTATTCTCTCCTGCTGCACTTCTACAGCCATCATGGTTATTAGTTGGCCCTGCTGCCCCTCTATTTCCATCATGGTTATTATACTCTCCTGCTGCCCTTCTACAGCCATCATGGTTATTAGTTGGCCCTGCTGCCCCTCTACAGCCATCATGGTTATTAGTTGGCCCTGCTGCCTCTCTACAGCCATCATGGTTATTAGTTGGCCCTGCTGCCCCTCTATTTCCATCATGGTTATTAATTGGCCCTGCTGCCCCTCTATATCCATCATGGTTATTAGTTGAACCTGCTGCCCCTCTACAGCCATCATGGTTATAAATTGGCCCTGCTGCCCCTCTATATCCATCATGGTTATTAGTTGACCCTGATGCCCCTCTATATCCATCATGGTTATTAGTTGAACCTGCTGCCCCTCTACAGCCATCATGGTTATTAGTTGACCCTGCTGCCCTTCTATAGCCATCATAGCTATTAGTTACCCTGCTGCCCCTCCACAGCCATCATGGTTTTTAGTTGGCCCTGCTGCTTCTCTACAGCCATCATGGTTATTAGTTGGCCCTGCTGCCCCTCTATTTCCATCATGGTTATTATTCTCTCCTGCTGCCCTTCTACAGCCATCATGGTTATTAGTTGGCCCTGCTGCACCTCTACAGCCATCATGGTTATTAGTTGACCCTGCTGCCTGTCTACACGCCATCATGGTTATTAGTTGACCCTGCTTCCCCTCTACAGCCATCATGGTTATTAATTGGCCCTGCTGCCCCTCTCCTGCCATCATGGTTATTAGTTGGCCCTGCTGCCCCTCTATTTCCATCATGGTTATTATTCTCTCCTGCTGCCCTTTTACAGCCATCATGGTTATTAGTTGGCCCTGCTGTCCCTCTATTTCCATCATGGTTATTATTCTCTCCTGCTGCCCTTCTACAGCCATCATGGTTATTAGTTGGCCCTGCTGCCCCTCTACAGCCATCATGGTTATTAGTTGACCCTGCTGTCCCTCTACAGCCATCATGGTTATTAGTTGGCCCTGCTGCCCCTCTATTTCCATCATGGTTATTATTCTCTCCTGCTGCCCTTCTACAGCCATCATGGTTATTAGTTGCCCCTGCTGCCCCTCTACAGCCATCATGGTTATTAATTGACCCTGCTGTCCCTCTACAGCCATCATGGTTATTAGTTGACCCTGCTGTCCCTCTTCAACCATCATGGTTATTAGTTGGCCCTGCTGCCCCTCTCCTGCCATCATGGTTATTAGTTGACCCTGCTGCCCCTCTATAGCCATCATGGTTATTAGTTGACCCTGCTGCCCCTCTACAGCCTTTATGCTTATTAGTTGACCCTGCTGTCCCTCTACAGCCATCATGGTTATTAGTTGGCCCTGCTGCCCCTCTACAGCCATCATGGTTATTAGTTGACCCTGCTGCCCCTCTACAGCCATCATGGTTATTAGTTGACCCTGCTGCCCCTCTACAGCCATCATGGTAATTAGTTGACCCTGCTGCCCCTCTACAGTCATCATGGTTATTAGTTGCCAGGGTAACTGCTTATGTAAAAATGAATTTATATAATGAATTTGATTGATTGATCAATGTCAGGGAGAGACACACACTAGCTCAGTCTCTAATAGAGTGTCTATGAGGTATTGAGGCCCCTCAGGGACAGTGTCAATAGACTGCTGTGCTGAATGTTCTTCTGTCAACAGAACCACCTCAATCTACATGTGTTCCATGTGTTCACTACATGGCTATTACAACTCAGGAATCTACAATCAATGTTGTGGTCCTAATCAGGTTTATGATGACATGAAAGTGCTCCCTCCCTCCCTCCCTCCCTCCCTCCCTCCCTCCCTCCCTCCCTCCCTCCCTCCCTCCCTCCCTCCCTCCCTCCCTCCCTCCCTCCCTCCCTCCCTCCCTCCCTCCCTCCCTCCCTCCCTCCCTCCCTCCCTCCCTCCCTCCCTCCCACTGTCTGTCTCCCTCCCACTGTCTGTCTGTCTGTTTGTTTCTCTCTCTCGCACTCTCTCTCTCTCGCTCGTCCCCTAGATACTTGCTAAGACTTAGTTCATAAAGTATTGGTGCAGGGTGTTCAGTTAAGCGTGGATGTTGGGGTCAGTGGAGCTATAATAGGTTTGCATTGGGGTAATTAGGTTAGGGTGTGTGTGCAGTAGTGTGGGGTTAAGACTTCTGTACTGCAACAATTGTTGTTTGAGGATTACCAGGGGCTTGAGCTGAGTAATTACCAAAGTGTTCAGAACAATAGTGTGAAAGCCAGGGGGGATAAGCTACAGCCTCGGGCTCCTGCAGAGTGACCAAGGATGCTTAGCTTCACCGTTGTTGCTAATGCAAAATGTAGTGACTCTGAATATCAGCCTTTTCAGTCAATTTAGCATATGTCGACAAGAGGGTAAATGTATTTGGCATAGTAATTCTATTAGCTTTGACATTTACCTTGATTGATCCCCAATAAAGACAAAATCATTACAAAATAATGAGTTTGCAAGGCTGGTAAAGTCTAAATTACAATCCAATTTGGTTTAGGGCAACTGCATGATTAACAATATAATACGAAGAGACAAGATAACATTGTCTCTGTCTACACACCTGCATTATTCAACACCACAGGAGACTACTATGGACATGATCTTCACATCTCTCTCAAGGTTAAATGACCGAGGACAGAACTATCGCTATCCCTATCCCTCTTAGGATAAAAGGTGTGATCTAGAACCTAAAAGGGTATCCTGTGGGGACAACCGAAGAACCCTTTTGGAACCCTTTTTTTCTAAGAGTATAGTAGAGTCTACTCAGCAATATAAACATGGGATTACACACTTAGTGTCAAAAGGTTGCTTTTAAGAAAGAAACCTTTTCACGTTCTATAAAATACTAAGGAAGCCATCCCGAGCAACAGACCAGATAAGACTCAATCACTGGACAGTCACATAGGGCCTTAGAGCCTATGACTCATTTAGTGCATAGTCTGGATACCAGGTTATGATGAGGCACCCCATAGACCACCCTCCACACAGGCCCTTCCCCAGAGCAGAGGACCAGAGGGCCAGACAGGCAGACATTACCCAGAAGCAGCAGCTTGACTGTCCTGGCGTCCTTCTCTGCGTCCTCCTTGAGTTTCTTCTCAAGTTCTTTGGAGTGCTTGTCCTCTGCGCTCGCTCCGGCCCCCATGCTCACACCCCGGATTCAGCTCAAAACCAAAGAAAAGGGGAAAACCGTCCTAGCTGATCACCTAGAGGGCCGACTGGTGTTGTAAACTACGCAGATGCCACGTCAACTGCTTTTAACGAACACCGGAGAGGAAAATGATTGAGTGTTTTCAAGTCTTAGAGAAGATTTTAGGCATCCTCTGTCCACCTGATCAGGGATGGCCAATAGGGCACAAGGACAGAAGACTCCTGGGGCAGGGGGAACGAGATGCAGGGGTACATGGCGTATGAGTGACCTAACCTTTTTAAGGTTGAGGTTTAGGAGGACTTTGCTGTGCTCAGCGGAAGATGCACATCGGCTCAAGTACTTATCTGGCCTCAGCTGGCTTGATAAGAGTGAGGGAGGTAGAAAGACATCTTCATCTTCATCCTCTGGCCTATGTTCCATGAGGAGTAAAATACCTTAGTGAGTAGTAAGTAAGTGAGGTAGAAAGAGGTTAGGGGTGAGAGCTCTCACACAAAGAGGAAACAAGGTATACAGTTGATCAGTGTACAATGAATCATGCTATTGCTTGTCAATGAGAAGCTCACCTATAGTTCCCATTGTTCTACAGAACACTGGTCTACAGCAGGGCAGAGGTAGTTACTGCTGTGGACTTCATTGTCTAACTCTTAGAGACTCACTCTATTTGAAGTGTGCCTCTCATGGCAAAGCTGATGTCACCTTATAATGAAAAAGACTACACAGACTACAACATACAGTGCCTTCGGAAGGTATTCAGACCCCTACTTTTTGTTAAAATATAGCCTCATTCTAAAATTGATTAAATAGTTTTTTCTCCTCACCAATCTACACACAATACCCCATAATGACAAAGAAAAAAAGGGTTTTAGAAATGTTTGCTAATATACAGTATATATATATATATATATAAAAAAATAAAAACACTGAAATATCACATTTACAAAAGTATTCAGACCCTTTACTCAGTACTTTGTTGAAGAACCTTTGGCAGCTATTACAGCCTCGAGTCTTCTTGGGTATGACGCTACAAGCTTGGCACAGCTGTATTTGGGGAGTTTCACCCATTCTTCTCTGCAGATCCTCTCAAGCTTTGTCAGGTTGGATGGGGAGCATTGCTGCACAGCTATTTTCAGGTCTCTCCTGAGATGTTTGATCGGGTTCAAGTCCGGACTCTGGTTGGGCCACCCAAGGACATTCAGAGACTTGTCCTGAAGCCACTCCTGAGTTGTCTTGGCTGTGTGCTTATGCTCGTTGTCCTGTTGGAAGGTGAACCATTGCTCCAGTCTGACGTCCTGAGCACTCTGGAGCAGTTTTTCATCAAGGATCTCTCCGTACTTTTCTCCGTTCATCTTTCCCTCGATCCTCATTAGTCTCCCAGTCCCTGCCACTGAAAAACATCCCTATGGCAAGATGCTGCCACCACCATTCTTCACCGTAGGGATGGTGCCAGGTTTCCTTCAGACGTGATGCTTGGCATTCAGGCCAAAGCGTTCAATCTTGATTTCATCAGACCAGAGAATCTTGTTTCTCATGGTCTGAGAGTCTTTAAGTACTGTCATGTGCCTTTTACTTCCTTCTGGCCACTCTACCATAAAGGCCTGATTGGTGGAGTGCTGCAGAGATGGTTGTCCTTCTGGAAGGAACTCCTATCTCCACAGAGGAACTCTAGAGCTCTGTCAGAGTGACCACTGGGTTTTTGGTCACCTCCCTGACCAAGACCCTTCTACCCCAATTTCTCAGTTTGGCTTGGTTTATGCTCTGAGATGTTCTTCCAAATCAATACAGTTTACCACAGGTGGACTCCAATCAAGTTGTAGAAACAGCTCAAGGATGATTAATGGAAACAGGATGCACCTGAGCTCAATTTCGAGTCTCATAGCAAAGGGTCTCAATACTTATGTATATAAGGTTTTTCTGGTTTTAATTTTCAATAAATTTGTACAAATTTAAAATTTAAAAAACTGTTTTCTCTTAGTCATTATGCGTAGATTGCTTAGGATAATTCAAAAATTTTTTAGAATAAATGTTGGGGACAGCAAGGAGTAATTTAACAAAATGTAGAAAATGATGGCTTCCCGAAGACACTGTACATTACTCAGCTCACACTTGTGGAACACACTGAGGATACTGTATACTCAGGGTTATTCTAGGTCCAAAGAAACAAAGAGATATTCTGTTGAATCTGACAATTAATCTTGATGGTTGTGCAGTTGTCTCAAATAAAACGGTGAAGGACCTCGGCATTACTCTGGACCCTGATCTCTTTTTTGATGAACATATCAAGACTGTTTCAAGGACAGCTTTTTTCCATCTATGTAACATTGCAAAAATCTGAAATTGTCTGTCCAAAAATGATGCAGAAAAATTCATCCATACTTTTGTCACTTCTAGGTTAGACTACTGCAATGCTCTACTTTCCAGCTACCCGGATAAAGCACTAAATAAACTTCAGTTAGTGCTAAATACGGCTGCTAGAATCCTGACTAGAACCAACATTTTTTATCATATTACTGCTAGCCTCCCTACACTGGCTTCCTGTCAAGGCAAGGGCTGATTTCAAGGTTTTACTGCTAACTTACATTACATGGGCTTGCTCCTACTTATCTTTCCGATTTGGTCCTACCGTACATACCTACACGTACGCTACGGTCACAAGACGCAAGCCTCCTAATTGTCCCTAGAATTTCTAAGCAAACAGCTGGAGGCAGGGCTTTCTCCTATAGAGCTCCATTTTTATGGAATGGTCTGCCTACCCATGTGAGAGATGCAGACTCGGTCTCAACCTTTAAGTCTTTATTGAAGACTCATCTCTTCAGTAGGTCATATGATTGAGGAGTGTGAAGGTGAACGGAAAGGCACTGGAGCAACGAACAGGCTGTCTCTGCCTGGCCGGGTTCCCCTCTCTCCACTGGGATTCTCTGCCTCTAACCCTATTACAGGGGCTGAGTCACTGGCTTACTGGTGCTCTTCCATGCCGTCCCTAGGAGGGGTGCGTCACTTGAGTGGGTTGAGTCACTGACGTAGTCTTCCTGTCTGGGTTGGTGCCCCCCCTTGGGTTGTGCCGTGGCGGAGATCTTTGTGGGCTATACTCGGCCTTGTCTCAGGATGGTAAGTTGGTGGTTAAAGATATCCCTCTAGTGGTGTGGGGGCTGTGCTTTGGAAAAGTGGGTGGGGTTATATCCTGCCTGTTTGGCCCTGTCCGGGGGTATCATCGTGTGGGGCCACAGTGTCTCCTGACCCCTCCTGTCTCAGCCTCCAGTATTTATGCTGCAGTAAATTATGTGTCAGGGGGCTAGGGTCAGTCTGTTATATCTAGTATTTCTCTTGTCTTATCCGGTGTCCTGTGTGAATTTAAGTATGCTCTCTCTAATTCTCTCTTTCTTTCTTTCTCTCTCTCGGAGGACCTGAGCCCTAGGACCATGCCTCAGGACTACCTGGCTCCTTGCTGTCCCCAGTCCACCTGGCCGTGCTGCTGCTCCAGTTTCAACTGTTCTGCCTGAGGATATTTAACACTGACCTGTTCACCGGATGTGCTACCTGTCCCAGACCTGCTGTTTTCAACTCTCTAGAGACAGCAGGAGCGGTAGAGATACTCTCAATGATCGGCTATGAAAAGCCAACTGACATTTACTCCTAAGGTGCTGACCTGTTGCACCCTCGACAACTACTGTGATTAATATTATTTGACCATGCTGGTCATTTATTAATATTTGAACATCTTGGCCATGTTCTGTTATAATCTCCACCCGGCACAGCCAGAAGAGGACTGGCCACCCCTCATAGCCTGGTTCCTCTCTAGGATTCTTCCTAGGTTTTTGCCTTTCTAGGGAGTTTTTCCTAGCCACCGTGCTTCTACACCTGCATTGCTTGCTGTTTGAGGTTTTAGGATGGGTTTCTGTACAGCACTTTGAGATATCAGCTGATGTAAGATATAAATACATTTGATTTGATTTGATTTGGTTGTGGAGTTCTCAGGGTTGTTTTTGAAACCAGTGGACAGCCAGTAATCTGTTACATGTAAGGGATTACAAAAAACAAAAAAACGGTAACTGTAATCCGCTATGTTACCAGCAAAAAATATTGTAATCAGATTACAGATACTTTTGAAAAACTAGATGATTACTTTGAGAATTACTTTTAAATCCAGAAAGGATGTTTGCGCAAACAAATATTTTACACTTCTCTGTTTTCTCATTGACATTCAAATCAGCATTGAAAAAAGGCACAAGTTTAAGTTTGTTCACCTGAGCGAGTCTGACCACAAGTCAGAGACCACTATGATGACACACCAAATGTGTTTGATGGGTCACGGGAAAGGTGCAGGACTAGGCGGACTATGTCTTCCAACGGTGCAACTGCTGTCGGCATTCAAAGATTATCCAACTTGAATAAACACTTGGAGGTAAGGATGACAGCAGTGGTGTAGTTTACGGATTGTGGTTGTTGTGGATGGCTGTTCACAAATCTAAATGTGTATTTGAACCCAATAATGGTTGAATTCAAGAAGTTTAAGATGCCTAGCAATCATTGTTTTTGAAACCAGTGGACAGCCAGTGAAAAATGTGCTCTTGCAACAGCTGCATAGTGTGGTTCCCAGCCTATGAGCAATAAAAGCCCCACATTTATTCCAATCTAATTCATGCTGATAAAAAAACAAATCCATTGGCCTAATGGACACATGTTCAAACTCTCACACCTTTGATAGACTTAAAGGGGCAATCTGTAGTTGCTACATCCATTTCTGGACTTATATATACAGTACCAGTCAGAAGTTTGGACACACCTACTCATTCCAGGGTTTTTCTTTATTTTGACTATTTTCTACATTGTAGAATAATAGTGAAGACATCAAAACTATGAAATGACGCATATGGAATCATGTAGTAACCAGAAAAGTGTTAAACAAATCCAAATATATTTTACACTTGAAATTCTTCAAGGAGCCACCCTTTGCATTGATAACAGCTTTGCACAGTCTTGGCATTCTCTCAACCAGCTTTGTGAGGTTGTCACTGGGAATGCATTTCAATTAACAGGTGTGCCTTGTTAAAAGTTAATTTGTGGAATTTATTTCCTTCTTAATGTAGAATAATAGCGGTATTTTACCACTGTTACTCTACAATGTAGCAAATAGTAAAAATAAAGAAAGACCCTGGAATGAGTAGGTGTGTCCAAACTATTGACTGGCACTGTAATATAAAATAATATAACTGAAGAATATAATATAACTTATCGCACCCCATCAGAACCATAAATATAAGCTTGTTCTTCTCCAATGTTTGTAAACATGGCAAATGTAAACAAACACTGTATAGCCTCATAACATGGTTAAAACAATCATTTTGATATGATGAAGATCAGTCCTTGCATCCACAGCTCTGTCTATTAATCTGAGAGTGATTACATTTCTCCAGGTCAATCCCTCAGCTTTTTACCAAAACAGAGGTGGGGCGACCATTTTGTTATTGTTTCATCTGTGGATTTGCCCTTTAAACAGCTCCATATTAAGATATCAAAGTGTCACCAACAAAAAGGTAAACAATAGGCCTATAACAAATGCAGCATGTGGCATTCATTTTTCACATATAAATAGCCCTTTTCAGTAGTGCTCAAAGCCTGCCATTCCATGAGCGCAGCATTTATTTTCCAACTCGAATCAATGAGCCCAATCAGTCCTCCATGACAACAAAATCATAATCAACAGAGTAGAGCTGGCTAATAAGTCCTTACTTTTGGGGTTATGCTCAGGTAAAACAATTTGGCTAATCTATACTTCCATATTTCCAAGTCCTATTCTTGAAGATCAAGGGGTATTCATTAGAATGACTGGAATTTTGATAGACTTTGGTTTTTAATATAAATATATAATTATTATATATTATTATTATTGTTATATGTAGTAGAAAGCGATGGGTTTGAAGAAACCTACATAACCAACCCATAAAGTAAAATTTAAAAATCCATATACGGCCAGCTATGTAAACTTGAACATTGATTTATCCTGCAATAGATGTTTGTCTTCTTCCAAATCCTCTTAAAAGGAAAGTGATATAAAAATGACTGAATGTAATCAGATTACTTAACTGAGTTTGGGTAATCCAAAAGTTACATGACTGATTACAATTTGACAGGTAACTAGTAACTGTAATGGATTACATTTAGAAAGTAACCTACCCAACTCTAGACTGAGGGGTGTGATCTCAAAGGTACTTACAGGGCTTTAGTTTCACCTGACAGATCTCATTGACCTCAATCTGAAGATGGTAACAAAACCTAATCCACAGTGTGTCCTCTGAGAGATGGAAGAAGGACAACTCCAGCACTCAGCTTTCGTAAATTGTAAGAACCACTAAACAAATTAGGATCAGTTGACGCAAAAAAGGGTTGAGGCCAGTGCATGAGACCCGAAACCTGTCTATGTGACCTTACTGTACTGTATATACACTGAATAAAAATATGAATGCAACATGTAAAGTGTTGGTCCCATGTTTTATGAGCTGAAATAAAAGATCCCAGAAATATTCTGTATGCACAAAAAGTTTATTTCTCTCAAATGTTGTGCACAAATTTGTTGACATCCCTGTTAGTGAGCATTTCTCCTTTGCCAAGATAATCCATCCACCTGGCAGCTGTAGCATATCAAGAAGATGATTAAACAGTATGATCATTACACAGGTGCACCTTGTGCTGGGAACAATAAAAGGTCACTCTGAAATGTGCAGTTTTGTCACACAACACAGTGCCACAGATGTCTCAAATTTTGAGGGAGCGTGCAATTGACATGGTGACTGCAGAAATGTCCAGCAGAGCTGTGCCAGACAATTTAATGTTAATTTCTCTACCAAAAATCCGCCTCCAACGTCGTTTTAGAGAATTTTGCAGTACGGCCTCACAACCACAGACTACGTGTATGGCATCATGTGGGCATGTGGTTTGCTCATGTCAACATTATGAAGAGTGCGCCCCATGGTGGCGGTGGGGTTATGTGCAGGCATAAACTACGGACAACGAACACAATTGGATTTATCGATGGTAATTTGAATGCACAGAGATGCCATGGCGAGATCTTGAGGCCCATTGCGAAGCTTTTTTTTATGTATCTATGAGCAACAGATGCATATCTATATTCCCAGTCATGTGAAATTCATAGACTAAGGCCTAAGGAATTTATTTTAATTGACTGATTTCTTTATATGAACTGTAACTCAGTAAAATCTTAGAAATTGTTGCACGTTGCATTTATATTTTTGTCCAGTATCGTTATCCATGCACCATATGAATATAAAAATGATTTCTGTTTTTATAAAATATAGAGCTTTAATTTATTAGTCAGCAACATCAATGAGAAAGGAGAAATAGTTGTTTACACAAATCATTACAATAACATCAACTGTGCTTTATGTCATACTAAGTGATTTTTCCTAAATAACCCATACCAAAAATTTGCCAAAGATGCATATATTTGAAATATGCAACAACAACAAAAAACTTTTTGGAAAGAAAGAGGGAGCGAGAGAGAGAGAGAGAGGATGAGAGAGAGAAGAAGAGCGAAAGGAAAAGGAAGAGTGAAAGGAAGAGAACGAGAGAAAGAGAGAGGTAAATAGAGAAAGAGAGAGGAGAGAGGTAAAGAGAGAAAGAGAGACGAGAGAGGTAAATAGAGAAAGAGAGAGGACAGAGGTAAAGAGAGAGAGAGAGAAGGAGAGCTAAAGAGACAAAGGGGCCTCTGTGTGTTGAATATTCCCCCACTAGGGTATGACTCCATCTGCCTTTCCATCCACTGACATCCACAGCATAGCATTTTGGACGAATATCATATACAGTACATAATACATTTCATGCACACAATGAAAAGCCACCGTCCCAAAGAGTTTGGTATGTGTTTTCCTGTGGTCAAGAGCAGATCATTCTAGTGGCTGTAGCTATATACATAGAGTTGTACATGGAGACGGAGTCATTTTCATGCAGAATACCATCAACAACGGCGATTCAGAGAAGTTGAATAAACTCTTTAGTGAGAGTTGTGTAACATTTACCTTCTGTAGGAGATGGACAACAGCTCTGACAAACCTATAGTAACCCTCTCCAACATGTTACACTTTCATTTTTAAAACAGTCTTTGCACACTTTCCCTTTAGTGACTTCCATGGACTAACCATTGTCTTACGTCAGGTGGCGTCACTCCTACGCTCGTCCCTCAACTGCCAATCAGTGAAGGCAAAATTGTTGCGCTATCTGACGTAAAACAATGTGGACTAAGGGTATATATATTACAAGGAGAGCTGCGATATTGGAGACTACATGGCAGGATTGGAGGAGTTTAGAAATGTTTAGCACAATTCATATGAAACAACTGACCTCATAAGGAGAATAGGTATAGGCTGGAATGCAAACCAGTATACTTATGGATTAGTTTGGAGACTAAGAGATTTCTTTATCTCTTGTAGTAATTGTGCAAAATCAAATTGTCACAAATTATGTAGCGGCCTGCTTGAAACTCTAATCTCAATTGAACAATGGTGTACAAAGAAAAGTCAATGTGATTTCTATCCCATCCCCCAAAGCGCTTATTTTAACTATCACAGCCTCAAGGGTACAACATTGAGATGTCATATTTACATATACTACATATACACACAAAAAGTCCACAGCAACTAGTTCTGGAAGAGACTGGCAATATCAATGTAAATATAACAAATGGGTTTGAAAGAAAGCCAGATTGGACCACAGAACACACAGGCACCCCTCATCAGCTTCTGGAAGAGTAGAAAATACTTTAGGGAATTTGGGGTCAAGTCTTGTTTCACCCCTGTTAGGTCAGTTAGGCTGGCTAAGGAAGAGGAGGGCATCATTTCCCACAAGGCCTTTCACTCTCGTGTCTGTCTGTGGCCGTGGGACAAACTCAAAGCTGCAGCCTCGTATCGGCATTTTCTCATCTATCTGTGTGTCCAATGAAGTGCCTTGAAGTGACATCCTTATAGTTCATTGGCTGTGGGAATCAACTGTCCATCATGTCTTTGGGGGAGGTTCATCACACATCAGTGATCTGACTCCTCCCACCTCAGACTGCATACTGCCAGCAGTGGAATGATCCAACACGGAGCCAAATTAACAAAATCTTTTTGAAAACATTCTTATCAGTCCATTCAGCTGTAGATATTTACACTTTCAAATGTCCTTTCGATGTGTTGCTGTGCTTCATCCAAAATACAGAACATAAAGATTTTTTGCAATGTAATAACACCATTTGTAATAAACAATAACACTACCAACAATAATATCATTATAATAACAATCAGATTTGCACAAAAAAGCCTTGTTTTCTATTTAAGTACAAAGAAATCCACAGAATCTTACTATGTACAACCTACAATAAATACTGTGTATCTTTTTAACAGTTAAGAAGAACCTGTTTGTTGTTTGCTTGTAGTGGTTTCTCTTTCTTATCGCTATTGATCATTACTTTTTTTAATCCTTTGATTGAAGTCTTTCCCATTTCTGGAGGGTTGTGCAGAGAGGGAGAGAGCAGATGGGACAAGGGGTCGGGGGTCGGGTGTTGGGGTAGTGTGTGGCCTGTGGTATAAGCCTACGGCCTCATGTTTCGGCTGGGGTGGTGTGCTCATCGTCATCGTCCTCACGCTCATCCTCATCGTCATGATGCCGGCGGTTGCGGGGCTTCTTCTGCTCTTTCAGCTCCTTCAGTTCCTTGGCCTTGCCAACGGCCAGCATGGGGTCCCCCGGACTGCCCTCTCCCAGCTGCCAGTAGTCTTGACAGTACTGGTTGATCAGGCCCATCTCTGGCTGGCTCAGGATGGTCAGCAGGTCCTTGTACTGACCCGCACTGGGGGTCCAAGGGCTGGTCTGGAGGTGTGGCAGGGCTGGGCTGCCTGTCTCTACCAGGATGCTGTTGACCGTGCGGCTGGACAGGACCACCAGCTGTAGCTTGACCAGCGTGTGTTTGAAGTTCTTCTCTGTGGCTGTGCACTGGTAGACGCCGCTGTCTGATGACTGGAGGGAACGCAGCAGCAAACCCTGCTCTGTCTTTAGTGTCCGGCCCTCAGAGCGGATCTGACAGTAGGGAGATATCATTCATTTATCATTGCATTCATTCAGCAATCATTTTCCATAAACAGCAGGCCATATTGTTAAATAATAAAGTAGTCATTTGTCTGATTATCAGCCTGTTTCGAAGGCAGGCTGTATAAGAGTCAATACAGTAGAGTACAGTACAGCTGCAGTGGGATGAGAGTTCCTGACTCACCTCTTTCTTCCTGTCGCTGTTCTCCCTCTGCAGGTGCCATTTGAGAGACACATGAGGGGACCTGGCCTGACACTCCAGGAACGTAGTGCTGCCCTCCACCCCATACTGCACCATCTCCAGCGTGTTCTTATTGGCTGCAGCAAAGCATAAGCATCATGCATGTATATTTCCTCAGACCAAATCAGTCAATTACTGCTCAACAGTTAGTGAAGTAGCACAGTAGTGGAATTGACAAAATCATGTCCTCTGTCAAAATTACATTCCCCTTTCACAATATTATACACATGTGATGTTATTGGATACTGCTGCTGTCACACTGAATGGTAACCTCAGTGCTGTTAGAGTGTCTATTTGAGGTACGTTAGAGTGTTCTTGTCAGCTCACCATTGGAGTTATAGCCTCTGCACTGGCGGATTGGGTTGCCATACTTTACATCCTGTCGACGGCTGCGCCTAGAGGGGTCAGATCAACATTCCCCAAAAATAAAGAGGTTAACTACAAAACGTTCTACAAACTGCAAGTCTGCAGTAAATGTCAAAATATAATTAAAGAGGGGTGTGTAGAGACAATGTTGAGAGAACATTGTATTGGCATTTGGCAAAGGTTCCTGACCCTAAACATGAGCAACACACAGACAAAGACACACACACACACTCTGTTGGTACTCACCTCTTCTGCGAGGCGGAGTAGCGGGTACAGGACTTTCCGTCCCAGGCGCAGTAGGGGTCCCGGGCCAGGCAGCAGTCAGCACACACCTCACCGTACACGTCACAGCGATGGAGGGCCAGGTGGGTCACACCCAACACTGAGCCCACATACAGCTGTTGCTGTAGGGAGGAATAGAGACCAATTGGAAAATGTCGGCGTAGCATCATCCAGACTTCAGCATTCACTGTTTAAGCTCTGCAGTGATTTATGTGATATTTTATAGGAAGACAATTCTGAATGTGTGTGCACTGAACCATCAGACTGTGGAATGTTAAACTTACCCTTTTGGAGGAAATCTTCATGGTGGTTATGGGAGTTGGCACCTGAAATGTAAGGGATAGAAGCCGATCTTAATAAGAGAAGAATAAAAGTTGGAACGATGTCCTACAGAATAAATGTTTCTTACATGAGGAATGAGTTGACAAAAATGGAAAGATACTACTGAGAGAGAGAGGTAAAATAAGGAGAGAGCGAGAACATGAAAGAGAAAGAGAGGGAAATGTAGGGGGAGAGAGAGGAAGAACAGGAGAAGAGAGAAAGAGAGACTCACCCTGAACACCTCCACCTCCTCTAGCACCAGCTCTTCAGTCTGCAGGTCATCTCTGGGCAGGACAATTACCTTCTGAACCGTCCCCCTGTCTGAAGACCCAGAGGAGTGATCAGGTTAACCTCTAGGAGTGATCATGTTAACCTCTACTCCAGACCAGACCCAGGGGAGTGATTATGTTAACCTCTACTCCAGACCAGACCCAGAGGAGTGATCATGTTAACCTCTACTCATGACCAGACCCTGAGGAGTGATCAGGTTAATCTCTACTCCAGACCAGATCCAGAGGAGTGATCATGTTAACCTCTACTCCAGAGCAGACCCAGAGGAGTGATCAGATTAACCTCTACTCCAGACCAGATCCAGAGGAGTGATCAGGTTAACCTCTACCCTACTCTAGACTCAGAGGATCAGGTTCTACTCTACTCAAATGTCATGAGGAAGATAGGGGAATAGGAGTATAGGAGGATCCCCCCGGTCTTGTACAGTGGTCTACAGGAGCCATTCATCACCAGGCTGAGTGAGCACAGTACAGTCATCAACTGTAGGGTCTTCCAGCTCCCACCATCTGATCCACACCATAATTTACGGCCATAGGGACATGCTGTGTGAAGTACTGCCAGACGATGACCAGGGTAGTATTACCGTACATTCAAACAAATTACAGTAACTCCACCCTTTCCATAAAAATAGTACTGTAGACTGTGTTCTTTCGTCTTTGAGAAGACAAGCACTTTGACCAAAATTCTAACAAAATACTTTCCCCAAATTATAGTTTTTTTTTCTGAATCTATCACAGTTGTGAACACACACTTACAATAACAAGACTATCAAATCAATCAGCAGGCAGGGACTCAGCGCACTGACCTGTCCCCAGGAATAGGACCTCATAGCTCCCATCGGCAGCAGCCACCTGGTCCACGGTGATGGTGGTAAACTCATAGTCCACGTTGTTCCGGACCACCAGGGGGCGCTTGTGTATTGGGTACACAGTGTTGTACATGGTGGGGTGGTTCCGCATGAAGTTAATCACCTCGTCTGGGTAATCCTTAGTGGACTTCATGTTGGGGGTGAACGTACCTCCGGGACACTGGGTTTAGAAAGAGAGCAGAACCAGCCATGTTAAATGTGGTCATTTATTGAATTAATGAATATGTGTGTTTGTTTATCACCCTCAGCACGTCACTCACCGTCCCAGGCCGAGGGTAGGGGATCTTCCCAGTGTAGGCCATCCACTGGTAGTTGGGCCCCTCCTTGTGAGCATAGGGTCCATTAAAGACCTGACGGATGTCAGCCATGGAGTAGACACACACTGCTGAGCCCTTAAACACGGATCTGGAAGGGAGAGGTAAAGGGATGAGGAGGCTCAGAAACACTAAAGGGAACAGCTTTAGGAGACATGGGATTACGACTCACTTTCTGAGAAATTAGCTACATTCTCCCTCGCATCACATGTTCTCTCATAGACATAAGGCAGGCATACTCCAACACTATGATGACGCACAAACACTCTCAACCACAGACAAGCTGTCTGACACACTCCCAATCAAAGATCCACACACAGCCAAGCTAAACATCAGAGAGACAGCAGCACAGCACAGCACACACCACCACAGCACACCCCACCATAGCACAGCACACCACAGCACACCCCACCACATCACAGCACACTCCACCACAGCACAGCACAGCACACCCCACAACAGCACAGCAAACCCCACCACAGCACACCCCACCACAGCACAGCACACCCCACCAGAGCAAAGCACACCCCACAGCACACCCCACCACAGCACACCCCACCAGAGCAAAGCACACCATAGCACACCCCACCACAGCACAGCACACCCCACCACAGCACACCCCACCACAGCACACCCCACCACAGCACACCACATCCCACCACAGCACACCACATCCCACCACACCACATCCCACCACACCCCACCACAGCACAGCACACCACAGCACACCACACCAGAGCAAAGTACACCACAGCACACCCCACCAGAGCAAAGCACACCACACCACAGCACACCCCACCAGAGCAAAGCACACCACACCACAGCACACCCCACAAGAGCAAAGCACACCCCACCACAGCACACCACAGCACACCCTACTACACCACAGCACACCCCACCACAGCACACCACAGCACACCCTACTACACCACATCACACCCCATCAGAGCACAACACATGAAAGCACGGCACGGCACGGCACACCACAGCACTCCCACGCTGTGGTGGGGTGTGCTGTGGTGTGGTAGGGTGTGCTGTGGTGGGGCGTGCTGTGGTGTGGTGGGGTGTACTGTGGTGGGGTGCATTGTGGTTGGTGTGCCGTGCTGTCATGTGGTGGGGTGTGCTGTGTTGTGGTGGTTGGGGTGTGCTGTGGTGGGGTGTGCTGTGGTAGGGTGTACTGTGGTGGGCTGTGCTGTGGTGTGCTGTGGTGGGGTGTGCTGTGGTGTGGTGGGGTGTGGTGTGGTGTGCTGTGGTGGGGTGTGCTGTGGTGTGGTGGAGTGCGCTGTGGTGTGGTGTGCTGTGGTGGGGTGTGCTGTGGTGGGGTGTGCTGTGGTGTGGTGTGCTGTGGTGGGGTGTGCTGTGATGTGGTGGAGTGCGCTGTGGTGTGGTGGGGTGTGCTGTGGTGTGGTGTGCTGTGGTAGGGTGTGCTGTGGTGTGGTGTGCTGTGTTGTGATGTGCTGTGGTGGGCTGTGGTGGGGTGTGCTGTGGTGTGGTGTGGTGTGGTGGGGTGTGCTGTGGTGGGGTGTGCTGTGTTGTGGTGTGCTGTGGTGGGCTGTGCTGTGGTGGGGTGTGCTGTGCTGTGGTTGGGTGTGCTGTGCTGGGCTGTGGTGGGGTGTGGTGGGGTGTGCTGTGGTAGGGTGGGGTGTGGTGTGGTGGGGTGTGCTGTGGTGTGGTGGTGTGGGCTGCGGTGGGGTGGGGTGTGGTGGGGTGTGCTGTGGTGTGGTGGGTTACGCTGTGGTGGGTGGGGTGTGGTGCGCTGTGGTGGGGTGTGGTGAGGTGTGCTGTGGTGTGTGCTGTGATGTGCTGTGCTGTGGTGGGGTGTGGTGTGCTGTTGCATGGTGTGCTGTGGTGTGTTGTGCTGTGCTGTGGTAGGGTGTGCTGTGGTGTGGTAGGGTGTGCTGTGATGGGGTGTGCTATGCTGTGGTAGAGTGTGCTGTGGTGTGGTAGGGTGTGCTGTGGTGGGGTGTGCTATGCTGTGGTAGGGTGTGCTGTGGTGTGGTAGGGTGTGCTGTGATGGGGTGGGCTGTGCTGTGCTGTGGTAGTGTGTGCTTTGATGGGGTATGCTGTGCTGGGGTGTGTTGTGCTGTGGAGGGGTGTGGTGTGCTGTGGTTGTGTGTGCTGTCCTGTGGTGTGCTGGGTGTACAGTATATTACTATATTAGTACATTCTGTCGAGGGGCCTATCATTAGCACTACAGTAGTTTTAATCAATTGGGCTTCAAGGGGGATGATAACTGTGGCGAGTTAGCATAGAGGCCTTGGGTGAGACGGGGAAACAATTACAGAGCACTTCTCTCACAGACACACATACCAGCATATTTATTATGACTGGGTGTGTGAGTGTGAGAGCGAACTCTCTGTGTGTGTATCCTCCACACAAAATCTACTGTTGCATATGTGGGGGCAGGAGCTGCGAGCCGTTTCCTTGAATCCTAATGCTGTGCTGAATGATGGCTTGTTATCAAAGCCCAGCCATGTGGGAACACAGGTTAAGTCTCTCACTGGAGACCCCTTCCCCTCTGTGCTACGGACTGACTTCCTCTTCTGCCTTTGTAGTGTGCAGAGCAGACTGTGTGGAATAGGCTGTTTCAATAACAGAACGTGTTACACAGGTGCCTTCGGGCAGAATGAATATGGATGGGAGACGGGAAACCACGGGAGGGAACCAAACATCTGAACCACTGCCTTCATATTTTCTACAGGTCTGCTGAGGAGATCTGATTGAGTGAAAGCTGAAAGGGGTTGTATTGTTCTTCAATGAGACAGCTACAGCGGTAATGACAGTGGTAATGATGTGGTTGAATTAACTGAGACAAATAAGACAGTCAATCAGTGGCTCACCCTGAAACTGAGAACACTCCGTAGATGACAGGATTCTTTGTGTCTTGAGTTGGCTGGATGTACACGTCCCCTGTTAGACACAAAGATAATTACATATTGCTAAAAGTGGTACTGCAAACATTCTTTCACAATCACAATACTATAGCAGTATGAAGGACTCTGGTAAAACACTGTTAATCTGAGATAAACATGGAAGGATGGTGTCTATTCTCTTCTGTCTCTCTTAGCTAAGCGGGGGATCTATTATTCTAACTGGGATTCCTGAGCAACCAGAGCTAATTCAAAGCGTGATGTACGGACAGTTTCTACTTCCGGTATTGACACAGGACAGGAGGCGGGTTCAAGGAGAAGACCTTTTGGATTGGACAGCACAGCGGTGGTTAGGTTTGTTAGCCGTGTTTCTGGCCATAATGGGGTCCTGAATCAGAACCCTTCCAGATTAGACACTGATTCCTGCATCTCAGAGGGGGAAGGTAAAAAAATTGAGATCTGTGGTGTAACAAGACTTTAACGGGAGCCATATGCTGCCCATGACTGTCAGAGCTGAGGTAACGGGACCCTGTATCCTCCAGTGGTTTAATGAGTTAAAAGTGAAAGGAAAAACAATAAAGGGGAAAATGTTAATCAATTTTGAGTCGACTACCTCAGTTGAGAAGTATAACACTTCAGCCCCTTGTTGGAAACACAATTCCTGGGTAAAGGTTTTCCATTGAGAGAAAAGTGAGGGGGACAGGGAGAGTAGATTGGACGTGTTAGCCCACAGTCACAAGTCATTGGAAAGTTCAATAACTATGAATGTCTAATGATTAGAGGATGCATGAAACATTATACTCTCCATGTATAACTCTGGACCACTGTCATGGGCATTTATGAAGCCAGACGTTACTCGATATCGAGCCTTGTGTATATATATATATATATATAAAGCAGCTCCACACCCTGACTCTACCCTTTCAGATAAATCTCTCAGCAAATATCAAGTTGAAATGAAAAAACCCTCAAACAACCAAACAGCAGCTCTCTCCATGCACACACTCACCAAATGTCACTGGATGAAGAGTCAAGTCGTAGAATGAAACGTTATTTTGAGTTTATCATGCATTAAGATTGTTTGCCCGAAGAATAAACCAATCCGCTTTGACCCACCACTCCTTATTTTTGTAAAGAGAGATTCTTAGCCTCTTAGAAAAGCTGTAACTGAGTTTCTTTGACATTCATGAGTGTGTAAAAATACGTTTTTTATTGCCAGGACATGAGAATGACAGGTAATGGCCGCAAACAAGAACGGGAATGAACTTTTGGCTAACAGGAGAGACATTCATAAAACATCAGACGCCAGTTTGACACCCCTCCTGGCTACAGACAGAGAACTTCAATCAAATGTGGAACAAGTTGCATCATTTTCTTTTATTCTGGAACTTTTTGTTTTTATTTATTTATTTTTATTCTGGACTCCTTGAGGAGTTTCTAAGGTCAGTAGTGTGCCTGCAAAAATAATGCTCTGTTGTTAATGCTAGAGAATGAGGATGACAAAATATCATAACTATGAGAGAACTGGTGTTATTGTGTGTATTTTCATTTTTGTCAATGTGCATGTATAGTTTTATTAAGGATAACCAATAACCTTGAATTTTGCCTTATGCTGATTTTACAATGACCATTTATATCATGAAGAAAACGAATGCAGCATAATGATCTTCAATAGTTGGAGTTTCATTCCAAAACGCTATTTATCAATTTTCAGAAATACTGGTGAATGAGCTTTTATTGTTTAAAGAAATTATGAAAGAGATTGGTGTGTTTTTTCACTATCTAATCATGGCATGTTCAATGACAGACATGTATTTGTTTAAAATCGATCACTAATCATGTTTCGTTTTTTATTTTTACAAAATGCTATATATCCGCCTCACTCTCAGAGAAATAATAGTTTCTGATGAAACTAGCGAAAATTGGGCTGAGACAAGTTTTATATGTTACAGTAGATAAATGTGACAATGTGCATTCACAAAAGTCTCTTCTGAATGGTCATGGTGGATAAACAGAGAGACATAGGGTCTGATGACTGTAATGACTGCATTACCAAAAGATGGTGTATGGTCTCTACCCTGGGGACCCGTCTGACTGCAAAGCATTACAAAAGTATATGGTCTCTACCCTGGGGACCCGTCTGACTGCAAAGCATTACAAAAGTATATGGTCTCTACCCTGGGGACCCGTCTGACTGCAAAGCATTACAAAAGTATATGGCCTCTACCCTGGGGACCCGTCAGACTGCAAAGCATTACAAAAGTATATGGTCTCTACCCTGGGGACAGCCACCTAGCACTGTTGTTTGGTTAGCAGTGTTTCTGTAGTACAACCACCCAGTATTGTTGTTTTGTTAGCAGTGTTTCTGAAGTACAGCCACCTAGCATTGTTGTTTTGTTTCGCAGTGTTTCTGAAGTACAGCCACCTAGCACTGTTGTTTGGTTAGCAGTGTTTCTGTAGTAGAACCACCCAGTATTGTTGTTTTGTTAGCAGTGTTTCTGAAGTACAGCCACCTAGCATTGTTGTTTTGTTTCGCAGTGTTTCTGAAGTACAGCCACCTAGCACTGTTGTTTGGTTAGCAGTGTTTCTGTAGTACAGCCACCTAGCACTGTTGTTTGGTTAGCAGTGTTTCTGTAGTACAACCACCCAGTATTGTTGTTTTGTTAGCAGTGTTTCTGTAGTACAGCCACCCAGCATTGTTGTTTTGTTTCGCAGTGTTTCTGTAGTACAGCCACCCAGCAATGTTGTTTTGTTTCGCAGTGTTTCTGAAGTACAGCCACCCAGCATTGTTGTTTTGTTAGCAGCGTTTCTGTAGTACAACCACCCAGCATTGTTGTTTTGTTTCTCAGTGTTTCTGTAGTACAACCACCTAGCATTGTTGTTTTGTTTCGCAGTGTTTCTGAAGTACAGCCACCTAGCATTGTTGTTTTGTTTCACAGTGTTTCTGTAGTACGACCACCTAGCCCTGTTGTTTGGTTAGCAGCGTTTCTGTAGTACAACCACCTAGCCCTGTTGTTTGGTTAGCAGTGCTCGTGTAGTACACTCACCTAGCCCTGTTGTTTGGTTAGCAGCGTTTCTGTAGTACAACCACCTAGCCCTGTTGTTTGGTTAGCAGTGCTCCTGTAGTACACTCACCTAGCCCTGTTGTTTGGTTAGCAGTGCTCGTGTAGTACACTCACCTAGCACTGTTGTTTGGTTAGCAGTGCTCCTGTAGTACACTCACCTAGCCCTGTTGTTTGGTTAGCAGTGCTCCTGTAGTACACTCACCTAGCCCTGTTGTTTGGTTAGCAGTGCTCCTGTAGTACACTCACCTAGCCCTGTTGTTTGGTTAGCAGTGCTCCTGTAGTACACTCACCTAGCCCTGTTGTTTGGTTAGCAGTACTCCTGGAGTACACTCACCTAGCCCTGTTGTTTGGTTAGCAGTGCTCCTGTAGTACACTCATCTAGCCCTGTTGTTTGGTTAGCAGTGCTCCTGTAGTACACTCACCTTGCCCTGTTGTTTGGTTAGCAGTGCTCCTGTAGTACACTCACCTAGCCCTGTTGTTTGGTTAGAAGTGCTCCTGTAGTACACTCACCTAGCCCTGTTGTTTGGTTAGCAGTACTCCGGTAGTACACTCACCTAGCCCTGTTGTTTTGTTAGCAGTACTCCGGTAGTACACTCACCTAGCACTGTTGTTTGGTTGCAGTGTTTCTGTAGCACATGAGAATGGAGTAACAAAATAAAATGGCCACTGGATTGCTGGAAATAATCATGATATCATTCTGCCAGGTAGACATAAACTACTTTGTAGCTAGTTAACATTTTATTGAGAAGGTTTTTGGGAAAGCCTTTAAATCTACCAGAAGACGGTTAGGCTTATCATTAGAATCGCTATATTTGTTCTTGCTCCTTAATTGTTTGAAAGCCCCTCTCAGCCCCCCTCTCAGCCCTCCTTTCACCACCCCCTCTCAGCCCCCCTCAGATGGCTCTTTTGGGCTCCACCATTAAACTGTAATCCTTACAGTGAAACTGCCACGTCCGCTTGCAATGTTACAACAATAAAGACGTTATTGCAAACAACCAACACTGTTTTTCCCCTCTGACATCATTGCATGTGCGATAGAAGAGCACAATATGTACTGCAAAAAAACAAACAACGGTTGTGGGGTGGTCAGTGGCACTGTTCCCCTCTACTGCGGATTCCATCTTTATGATAGAGACTTTAGACATCCGTCACGTGTGATGGATAGCTGTACGTTCAGCAGTGACAAGCCTAGTATGACCTCACTGAGTGTGTCCCAGACTGCTCTCAGACTGAGGGAAACCTATTGACCTGCAGGAGGGACTGTTAAAGAGGTGATGACATTGACGGAAGACGAGAGAAGTAAGAAAAATAGACATGGACATTGAGTAAGAGTTGAGTACTGCTGAACATAAGTGTGTGGTTTGGGTAGTCATGCTGTATCAAAACAACTGGTCGTTCACAGCCCTCAGCCTAAGGCTGAAATGAGCCTCCACTAGGCTACAGGCCTAATATATAACAAACACAATCAAGTAATGATTGATGGCAGCAGTAAAAATAAATGACCTGCAATAAAACAAAATCACATCAGTTATTGTGATTGCATTGGACCGCTAATGAAATATGTCCCACTAATAACTAGTTTTCATGATAATTTCAAGGAGACTCCTCAGAGTCAGACTTCCTCAACACAGTGCATTTCACTGATGTTTTCCTTAGATGGTGAGCTATCAGTCATCAGAGATGTGAGTGACAGGCAGGGATGATCCCTCTAACCCTGCAGGGTGCTCGCCTGACTGATCCAGAGACCTTAAAGCCCTGCGCCTCATTACCAGTCGTCCCTAGACACCTACACACACCTCTACTCTCAGCACTTCCACTGTTGTCTTATTAAGGCAACCTGATCCCAGATCTGCTTATCATACAGGAGTGATGTTGATGTCCACAGCTGGGTGGGACAGCGATATCTTAACCACTGCAGTACCTTCCTCAGAATTCCCATCTGTGTTGCTTTACAGGTGCAGAACGTGTACAGACCCATTGGTACAGACGGACATTCTGTACCTTGCAGAATAATTAATCAAACAACATTGTAACAGTCATCAACTCATTGCTGATTTCCTTTTTGCGCTAAACCAAAACTATACCAGAGAGCAGAGCTGAAGAGATGGCATTTCGCTACACCCGCAATAACATCAGCTAAATATGTGTATATAAACCAATTAAATTTGATTTGATTTCAGTGAAAACACAATGGAAGAGTTACTGTGTGTGAGGAATCTGTGCTTGGCTATGGTGGTGCATGTGGAATCTGTCAGCAGATCCATATACACTCTTGTTTTCTATTCGCCGGGTCATGGCGTCACATTGATGCTTTCACTCTCTACCAGCTAGGCTCTCAATCACGACATTTTGTCAGACGGTAAAAATCAAACAAATGACTGCCCGTCTCATGGTAATTGACCGTTAACCATCAGAAGAACGTTTAGCTTCTCCAGGCCTCCAGCATACAAGCCGCTGATACACGTCTTGGGAACATCAACATTTAAAAAAAGTCTAATATATCAATTTAATATACACAACATCACAATAAATCCATAATCTAGATCATTTAGCGGACAATATATGTTTATACATTTCATGCCATTATTTTATATTATATAATTTTATAGAAAGAATAATATAAACTGAACAAAAATATAAAAGCAATATGTAAAGTGTTGGTCCCATGTTTCATGATCTGAAATGAAAGATCCCAGAAATCTTTCATAAAAAGCTTATTTCTCTAAAATGTTCTATGTGCAATAATGTGCACAAATTTGTTTATATCCCTATTAGTGAGCATTTCTCCTTTGCCAAGATAATCCATCCATCTGACAGGTGTGGCATATCAAGAAGCTGCTTAAACAGCATGATCATTACACAGGTGCACCATGTGCTGGGTACAATTAAAAGGACACTCAAAATGTGCAGTTTTGTCACACAACACAATGCCACAGATGTCTGAAGTTTTGAGCGAGCGTGAAATTGGCATGGTGACTGCAGGACTGTCCACCAGAGCTGTTGCCAGAGAATTTAATGTTCATTTCTCTACTATAAGCCACCTTCAACGTTGTTTCAGAGTATTTGTCAGTACGTCCAACCGGCCTCACAACCGCAGACCACGTGTAACCACACCAGCCCAGGACCTCCGCATCTGGCTTCTTCACCTTACGGGATTGTCTGAGACCAGCCACCCGGACAGCTGATGAATCTGTGGGTTTGCACAACCGAAGAATTTCTGCACAAACTGTCAGAAACCATCTCAGGGAAGCTCATGTGCGAGCTCGTCGTTCTCACCAGGGTCGTAACCGACTTCAGTGGGCAAATACTCACCTTCAATGGCCACTGGCACGCTGAAGAATTGTGCTCTCCACGGATGAATCCTGGTTTCAACTGTACCAGGGAGATGGCAGACAGTTTGTATGGCGTTGTGTGGGCGAGCAGTTTACTGATGTCGACGTTGTGAACAGGGTGCCCCATGGTGGCAGTGGGGTTATGGTATAAGCTATGAACATATGCTACGGACAACAAACACAATTGCATTTTATCGATGGCAATTTGAATGGACAGAGATACCATGATGAGATCCAGAGGCCCATTGTTGTGCCATTCATCTGCCACCATCACCTCATGTTTCAGCATGATAATGCATAGCCCCATGTCACAAGGATCTGTACGCAATTACTGGAAGCTGAAAATGTCACAGTTTTTCCATGGCATTCATATTCACCAGACATGTCACCCATTGAGCATGTTTGGGATGCTCTGGATTCACGTGTATGATAGCACGTTCCAGTTTCCACCAATATCTAGCAACTTCACACAGCCATTGAAGATGAGTAGGATAACATTCCACAGTCCAAAATCAACAGCCTGATCAACTCTATGCAAAGGAGATGTGTAACGCTGCATGAGGCAAATGGTGGACACACCAGATACTGACTGGTTTTCTGATACACACCCCTACCTTTTTTTTGAAAGATATCTGTGACCAACAGATGCATATTTGTATTCCAAGTCATGTGAAATCCATATATACAGTGCCTTGCGAAAGTATTCGGCCCCCTTGAACTTTGCGACCTTTTGCCACATTTCAGGCTTCAAACATAAAGATATTAAACTGTTTTTTTTGTGAAGAATCAACAACAAGTGGGACACAATCATGAAGTGGAACGACATTTATTGGATATTTCAAACTTTTTTAACAAATCAAAAACTGAAAAATTGGGCGTGCAAAATTATTCAGCCCCTTTACTTTCAGTGCAGCAAACTCTCTCCAGAAGTTCAGTGAGGATCTCTGAATGATCCAATGTTGACCTAAATGACTAGTGATGATAAATACAATCCACCTGTGTGTAATCAAGTCTCTGTATAAATGCACCTGCACTGTGATAGTCTCAGAGGTCCGTTAAAAGGGCAGAGAGCATCATGAAGAACAAGGAACACACCAGGCAGGTCCGAGATACCGTTGTGAAGAAGTTTAAAGCCGGATTTGGATACAAAAAGATTTCCCAAGCTTTAAACATCCCAAGGAGCACTGTGCAAGCAATAATATTGAAATGGAAGGAGTATCAGACCACTGCAAATCTACCAGGACCTGGCCGTCCCTCTAAACTTTCAGCTCATTCAAGGAGAAGACTGATCAGAGATGCAGCCAAGAAGCCCATGATCACTCTGGATGAACTGCAGAGATCTACAGCTGAGGTGGGAGACTCTGTCCATAGGACAACAATCAGTCGTATATTGCACAAATCTGGCCTTTATGGAAGAGTGGCAAGAAGAAAGCCATTTCTTAAAGATATCCATAAAAAGTGTTGTTTAAAGTTTGCCACAAGCCACCTCGGAGACACACCAAACATGTGGAAGAAGGTGCTCTGGTCAGATGAAACCAAAATTGAACTTTTTGGCAACAATTCAAAACGTTATGTTTGGCGTAAAAGCAACACAGCTCATCACCTTGAACACACCATCCCCACTGTCAAACATGGTGGTGGCAGCATCATGGTTTGGGCCTGCTTTTCTTCAGCAGGGACAGGGAAGATGGTTAAAATTGATGGGAAGATGGATGGAGCCAAATACAGGACCATTCTGGAAGAAAACCTGATGGAGTCTGCAAAAGACCTGAGACTGGGACGGAGATTTGTCTTCCAACAAGACAATGATCCAAAACATAAAGCAAAATCTACAATGGAATGGTTCAAAAATAAACATATCCAGGTGTTAGAATGGCCAAGTCAAAGTCCAGACCTGAATCCAATCGAGAATATGTGGAAAGAACTGAAAACTGCTGTTCACAAATGCTCTCCATCCAACCTCACTGAGCTCGAGCTGTTTTGCAAGGAGGAATGGGAAAAAATTTCAGTCTCTCGATGTGCAAAACTGATAGAGACATACCCCAAGCGACTTACAGCTGTAATCGCAGCAAAAGGTGGCGCTACAAAGTATTAACTTAAGGGGGCTGAATCATTTTGCACGCCCAATTTTTCAGCTTTTGATTTGTTAAAAAAGTTTGAAAAATCCAATAAATGTCGTTCCACTTCATGATTGTGCACCACTTGTTGTTGATTCTTCACAAAAAAATACAGTTTTATATCTTTATGTTTGAAGCCTGAAATGTGGCAAAAGGTTGCAAAGTTCAAGGGGGCCGAATACTTTCGCAAGGCACTGTATATACACAGTGCATTCAGAAAGAATTCAAAGCCCTTAACTTTTTCCACATTTTCTTACGTTACAGCCTTATGCTAAGATGGATTAAATATTTCCCCTTATCAATCTACACACAATACCCCATAATGACAAAGCGAAAAACAGATTTTTAGACATTTTTGCAAATGTATTACAAATAAAACAAAAAAATACATTATTTACATACTAAGTATTCAGACCATTTGCTATGACACTAAGTTGAGCTCAGCTGCATCCTGTTTCCACTGATGATCTTTGAGATGTTTCTTCAACTTGATTGGAGTCCACCTGTGGTATATTCAATTGATTGGACATGATTTGGAAAGGCACACACCTGTCTGTATAAGGTCCCACAGATGAAAGTGTATGTCAGAACAAAAACCACACATTACAGCCCCTGGAGTTTGCCAAAAGGCACCTAAAAACTCTCATGAGAAACAAGATTCTCTGGTCTGATGAAACCAAGCTTGAACTCTTTGGCCTGAATGGTAAGTGTCACATCTGGAGGAAACCTGGCACCATCCCTACGGTGAAGCATGGTGGTGGCAGCATCATGCTGCGGGAAAGTTTTTCAGCAGCAGGGACTCAGAGACTAGTCAGGATTGAGGGAAAGATGAACGGAGCAAACAGAGAGATCCTTGATGAAAACATGCTCCAGAGTGCTCAGGACCTCAGACTGGAGCAAAGTTTCACCTTTCAACAAGACAACAACCCTAAGCACACGGCCAAGACAATGCAGGATTGGCTTTGGTACAAGTCTCTGAATGTCCTGGAGTCGCCCAGCCAGAGCCCGGACTTGAACCCAATCGAACATCTCTGGAAAGACCTGAAAATAGCTGTGCAGTGACGTGTGTCATCTAACCTGACAGAGCTTGAGAGGATCTGCAGCGAAGAATAGGATAAACTCCCCAAATACAGGTGTGCCATGCTTGTAGCGTCATACTCAAGAAGACTCAAGGCTGTAATCGCTCCCAAAGGTGCTTCAACATGGTACTGAGTAAAGGGTGTGAATCCTTATGTAAATGTGATATTTCAGATATGCACTACCATTCAAGTGTGGGGTCACTTAGAAATGTCCTTGTTTTTTGTCCATTAAAATAACATAAAATAATCAGAAATACTGTGTAGACATTGTTAATGTTGTAAAGGACCATTGTAGCTGGAAACGGCAGATTTTTCATGGAATATCTACATAGGCGTACAGAGGCAACCATCACTGGGACCACGCAACCTTCATACCGCTCAGGAAGGAGACACATTCTGTCTCCTAGAGATGAAGGCACTTTGGTGCGAAAGGTGCAAATCAATCCCAGAACAACAGCAAAGGACCTTGTGAAGATGCTGGAGGAAACAGGTACAAAGGTATCTATGTCCATAGTAAAACAAGTCCTATATCGACATAACCTGAAAGGCCGCTCAGCAAGGAAGAAAACACTGCTCCAAAACCGCCATAAAAAAGCCAGACTATGGTTTGCAGCTGCACATGGGGACAAAGATCGTACTTTTTGGAGAAATGTCCTCTGGTCTGATGAAACAAAAATAGACTGTTTGGCCATAATGACCATCGTGATGTTTGGAGGAAAAAGGGGGAAGCTTGCAAGCCGAAGAACACCATCCCATTCGTGAAGCACTGGGGTGGGAGCATCATGTTGTGGGGGTGCTTTGCAGCAGTAGGGACTGGTGCACTTCACAAAATAGATGGCATCATAAGGTGAGAAAATTATGTGGATATATTGAAGGAACATCTCAAGACATCAGTCAGGAAGTTAAAGGTTGGTCACAAATGGGTCTTCCAAATGGACAATGACCCCATGCATACTTCCAAAGTTGTGGCAAAATGGCTTAAGGACAACAAAGTCAAGGTATTGTATTGGCCATCGCAAAGCCCTGACTTCAATCCTATAGAAGATTTGTGGGCAGAACTGAAAAAGCGTGTGCGAGCAAGGAGGCCTACCAACCTGACTCAGTTACACCGGCTCTGTCAGGAGGAATGGGCCAACATTCACCTAACTTATTGTGGGAAGCTTGTGGAATACTACCCAAAACGTTTGACCCAAGTTAAACAATTTAAAGACAATGCTATCAAATACTAATTGAGAATATGTAAACTTCTGACCCACTGGGAATGTGATGAAATAAATAAAAGCTAAAATAAACCATTATCTCTACTATTATTCTGACATTTCACATTCATAAAATAAAGTGGGGATCCTAACTGACCAAAGACAGGGAATCTTTAGTAGGATTAATTGTCAGGAATTGTGAAATACTGAGTTTAGATGTATTTGGCTAAGGTGTATGTAAACTTCCAACTTCAACTGTACCTGTATATACATATATTTTGAGATTCATTTATTTAAATTGACTGATTTCCTTATATGAACTGTAACTAAGTAAAATCTTTGAAATTGTTGTATGTTGCATTTATATTTTTGTTCAATGTAATTTAACTTATTTGAATAAAATAGAAAGGATATTTTTCCCATTCCTGAGCGAGTGCGCATGTGAGGTGGCTATGTTGAGTGTAAAAGTGATAATTTAAAACAGATCTTATACTCTAGATTTAGAGTAATTTGACAACTTTAGTTGAGAATAATACAAACCTTGGAATGTCTTATAAATCAAAAAATATGATATATGACATATGACAAAACACATGATGCCACTATATTGATGATTTGAAAAAGTCTAATAAAATACACTTTCGCTCTGTTTCTTGCCTCAGGCTGCACATGCTGTTCTCTCATTAAGTGATAACATTCTCATCCATCAGACTATTTTCAATTCAATCTCGCCTTTACTAATATTTGAAATTTGTTTTGATTTAAAATGGCCATCATCAGATAGGTAGGAACAGGGGTCGGGGTAAAACGATGTCATCCATATCAAATAGTACATCACTGGGTCCAAGCTTCCTGCCATCCAGGACCTATTTTTATACATTTCTTCTTAACTCTAACTCTGCATTGTTGGTTAAGGGCTTGTCAGTAAGCATTTCACGGTAAGGTACTGTTGTATTCAGCGCTTTCCTTTGGTTCCCTTTTCATTTCTGCCAGGTAGGCTTCTCTGGTTTTACAGCGGAGCAATGTGCTTAGCATCTGAGAAATAAATATAGTAGCAGTAGAAAGCCTCTAGCTCCATACCGCCCAAACTCTGTATGCCATGGGCTCTCCAACCCTGTTCCTGCAGCTACCCAGTGCTTAGTTTGCGAAACCAAGTGAAATCTGTTCAGGAACATTGATAGTAACATGTTTTCACAACCAAACATATTTAATTAAACTGTTGACAGTGTTGTTTAAAAAAAATAAAAAATCTGCAGTGCGTAATGTGCATTAGTGCAGTTTGGAACAGTTCAGAAGAACTCAGATGTTACAGAGATACTACAGAAAGATGACAGAGAGTGGGTTCTGAACTGATGGTTGGTCCTTTTACACACTGTCTCTTTTAGGTGGAGTGGAGCAGACTATGTTCAGTGTCTAACAGTTGAGGGTAGGACAACGCTTGAGGAGCATTGTGAAGTTACTGTAAGAACATAACAACTAGGTGCACCACTGTTGGGAAATGATGCCTACTTACGGAGTTCATCGAAGTGGGTCTCTATGCCGTCCACCCCAGGCACAGAGCAGATGAGTCTGGCCTTCAGGAAAGTGCTCCACTTGTTGACCAGACAGCAGTGTCCACCATCATCATTCTGCAGGGGGAGACAAACACAACAAGTGGACCGGTCCACAGATTCAAACCAACAGCTGTTTGATACAGACAACTAGCAGCCAATACTAGCTTACAGAGAAGTTGAGAGTGAAAACATCAGATCTGTGGGTCAGTCGGTCCACCCCATCTGTTGTGGACAGACGCCTGCCCCTACAGAGAGGTGGGGAGGGAGGTGATGCCCAGGGAAAATTACTCACAGCCCAGTAATCCTTGCAAAACATTACGAAACGTCTTCATCATGAAATGTCCAAGTTAAAAATCATAGAATCCTATATTTGCAACAATTTATATTGGAGTAATATGCTACTGAACATCATGCAAAGGTTAGAATATTTCATTGTTTTGTAGCTCCAACAAAAAAATGTTATGTACTCTGAAATTGTATCAACATGAGCACTCTTTCTACCATGTATTGTGTGTATACTGTATCTACGACAGTAGTGTTATTTCCAGTGAGCGTCATCAGAGAATTTGTCCTTAATGGCCATGTACTCTTAAAAATCAGCATCCGGCACAGCCAGAAGAGGACTGGTCACCCCTCACAACCTGGTTCCTCTCTAGGTTTCTTCTTAGGTTCCTGCCTTTCTAGGGAGGTTTTCCTAGCCACCGTGCTTCTACATCTGCATTGCTTGCTGTTTGGGTTTTTAGGCTGGGTTTCTGTATAAGCACTTTGTGACATCTGCTGATGTAAAAAGGGCTTTATAAATACATTGATTTGATTTATAGGACAGTGACTTAGGATCCAGAGACAGACAGGACCAATGTCCCAACGGTCCCATATGAGACGTGCAGCAAGAGGGGGAAGGTTTGCACACAGCACAGGGTTACCCTCTGACCCCCTCTAAGGGTAAACAATGTTCTGAGTCACTGCAGCCACTGGATACGTACATCATTAGATCAACATTACCCTGAGAGTGTTATGTGTATCTGTGTTTATGTGTATATACTGGAGGCCAAAGGCAAACTCTCCCACTCCAACAGAGGGGACAACAAGCATTCCATTTAGTTTGGTTTTCTTAGACTCCTCATTGGCTGTTGAGGAAGTGGGGGGCAGTGATGATTTAAGGGGATTTTCCAAGGAGACCCCTCTACTCTGGGGATGTCTCAGTATCAGGAGTGGCAGGGTACTGGGTTTGCAGGCTCAGAGGTCACAATATGAGACAAACCCTCACAATTGCAGTAAGAAAACATTTGCAGATAATGTGGTAGTGTGGCCACTTACCAGACAGATTCTGCCTATCCTGGACTGGGCCATGGGACTCTGGCCCATCTCTGAAGCCTTCTCCCGGAAGAAGAAGTACAGCTTGTCATCATTCTTCTCAGCACTGTCTGGGATGAGGTGTGCCTTGATGAATATGGGATCTGAAAATAGAGAGAAAGAAAGAGAGAGCAAGAGTGAGAGATAGAGAGAGAGAGAGAAAGAAAGAGAGAAAGAAAGAAAGAGAGAGAGAGAGTTGAAGACGAGACAGATGCTAGTGAGAGTCAGTTGAGGCCTCAAGCTGAGCACACGTCACTACATTCCAAATCAGTTTTATTAATCTCACTGAATGAGCACAATATGGCATCAACCTCTCTTCCCCATGATAGCTCACTGAATAGGGCACTGCTGGACAAATCAAACTGATCCTGTCCTCTCTGCTGCAACAGACACAACCCATATGGGGGCAGACCATGTGGGGGGTGGGATGGGGGAGTACATAGAATAGGTTAGAGATGAGTTCATTAGTCACAGGGATGCAGCTGGAACTACTGGGTACAGTGAAAATCTTATGCTGATGGCTCCAACAGCACAGGTCTAAATCAAATTAAAATAAGAAAAGAAAAGAGAAGTGAATGAGAAAAAATCTAGATAATAATAATAATAATATATACACATTTACAATTGTAGCAATGATAAATTACCATTGGGTGGTGGGGGCAGGGTAAGAATCTGTTGGGGAATGCCCATAAGGGGAGCAGCAGGGGAGGAAGTGAGAAGTGAATGAAAAAACAGTAATAAAAATAATAATATATACATATTTACATTGTAATAGTGATAAATGTCCATTGGGGGGGTGGGGCAGTGTAGGAAGTCTGGGGGCAGGAGGGAGACAGGGGGAGCAGGTGCCTATTGGTTATTCAGCAGCCTGATGGTCTGGGGGTAGAAGCTTTTGGCCAGTCTTCAAGTTATTGCCCTGATGCTCCTGTAAGGTCCGCGTCTGAGAAGCGGGGAGAACAGGGCATTGCTCAGGTGGCTGAGGTCCCTGATTATCTTCTTGGCCTTCCTGCGACACCTGGTGTTGTAGGTGTCCTGTAGGGCAGGCAGTGTACCCAATGGTGCGTTAGGCAGTGTACCGCCCTCTGTAGCACCTTGCAGTCCGCGGTGGTGCAGTTGCAATACCAGGCTGTGATGCAGCCCAACAGTATGCTCTCAATGGTGCTCCTGTAGAACACTGTGAGGGCCCTCAAGGACAGGAAGAATTTATTCAGCATCCTGAGTTTTAAGAGTCGCTGTTGTGCCTTCTTCACAACATTCTCCGTGTGGGTTGACCATTCCAGCTTCTCAGAGATGTGCACGTTGAGGAACTTGAAGTTTCTGACCGTCTCCCCATTGATGAGGATGGGGATGACCCAGCCTGGTTCCGCCTGAAGACCACAATCAGCTCCTGGCACCATGCCGTTAGAGTGCATACGTCCTCCCTGTAGGTTGCCTGGTCATTGTTAGTAATCAGGCCAACTGCTGTCATCAGAAAACTTGATGCAGTCGTGGGTTTATAGGGAGTACAGGAGGCGACTGAGGACACACACTTGTGGGGCCCCTGTGTAGATAATCAGTGTCGAGGAGGTAACGTTGCTTACCTTCACCACCTGATGGCGGCCCATCAGGAAGTCCAGGTCCAAATTGAATAGGGAGGAATTCAGTCCCAGGGCCATGAGCTTTGTGGTGAGCTTAGAGGGCACTATGGTATTGAAGGCTGAGCTGAAGTCTATGAATAGCATCTTCAAATATGCATCCCTTTTGTCCAGGTGGGTGAGGAGAGTGTGCAGTGCAATGGCGATTGTGTTGTCTGTGGATCAATCAAGGCGGTAGGTGAATTGTTGAGTGCCAAGTGTGTCGGGAGAGAGGAGGTAATGTGGCCTTTGACTAGCCTCTCAAAGCACTTCATGATAACGGAGGTGAGTGCTACGGGACGGTAGACTTATATGGGGGGTTGACCATGTGGGGTGTGGGGTGGGGGGGATACATGGACTCATATGGGGGGTAGACCATGTTGGGGGTGGGATATATGAACCCATATGGGGGGTAGACCATGTTGGGGGGGATACATGGACTCATATGGGGGGTAGACCATGTTGGGGGTGGGATATATGAACCCATATGGGGGGTAGACCATGTTGGGGGTGGGATATATGAACCCATATGGGGAAAGCAGGATGGATCAGGACGACATAGTGTGGCCTTGGGACTGATGAACAGGACGGAGATGGGGAGTACCTCCTGCCGTGGACTCAGCCCTACTAATCAATGGTGACACTTTCCTCTCAAAAACACTGACCTCCAAAACACACTGACTTCCCAAACACACTGACTTCCCAAACACACTGACTTCCCAAACACACTGACCTCCAAAACACACTGACTTCCCAAACACACTGACTTCCCAAACACACTGACTTCCCAAACACACTGACCTCCAAAACACACTGACTTCCCAAACACACTGACTTCCCAAACACACTGACTTCCCAAACACACTGACTTCCCAAACACACTGACTTCCCAAACACACTGACTTCCCAAACACACTGACTTACCAAACACACTGACTTCCCAAACACACCGACCCAGCAGCACTTATGTGTACACAGGGCGTCTAGTAGCAGATCAATGTACAAGGTATTTGAGGTTGGGTAGCCAATATGCTCTTGCAAACTCTAATGTAATTAATTGTTATGCCATACATCCCAGACATGAAATGCTACCAGACATGTATGGCATGACAACGAACCATAGAAGACTTGGCTACAGCACAAACGTGACAAAGCATTTCCTACTGTATTGATGTGATAGGTATTGTTGACTTTTTAATGGCTGAAACAGCTAGAGGCTTAGACCATATAAACAGTATGACACACAGAGGTGCTATGAGACAGAACAGGAATGTAGAGACTGAGGAATCAATTGATACCTGATGGAAATATAAAGACAAATGCCATAGAGAGATGATGTCTGTCAGGATGAGACGTGAGACGTTACCATTTAACCATTTGGAGTTGTATTGATCCGTCCTCATGGCAGTCTGTTTCCCTAGAGTACGGAAGATGGACGCATCTGTCCCCATGAAGTCAATGTAGACCCCAGCGTAGAGCTCCCCATCTGTCAATCAGAGAAAAAGAGATTAATGGAATGTTATAGAAAGTAAAAAATCTATCGGTTGACAGGAGGTAAACCATAGGTGATTCGTGACTGCTATCACGAATATGGCCCTGTTTTCTGTAGGACAATAACACATGGTACCCCTCCCCTCCACATAACCAACCAGCTGGTGGCCAGGGTCAGGCAGGACAGTGAGGAGGGAGATCCCAGGGCAGACACTGGGGACCTGGGGAAGGATGTGGGGATGTAGTCTTTGGCCCTGGTCTGGTCATGGTAAGCAGTGTGGGGTGGAGGCCTGGGAAATGCCCACCACCAGTTGCTTGTGGCTGAGTGTGTGAGTGAGCAGGTGCTGCCCCAGTATGGGACCTGTTTAGAGTGTTGACAGATCTCCCGAAAGACAAGACAGTATTTTCCTTCTATAATCCCATCAGATTGAACCCCTTCACACTGGGGTGGGTTGGCAAGGTGACCAAACATGGCAGAAAAACTGGGGTCAAGAGAGGTACATAGAAAGCCCCCGTATAAGAGGATAATTCCTTGTTTTGCATCTGCGTTATTGTGGTATGACTGGCTGTGTTGTAGGTCAGTTATGTAGCAGCTGAGTCGCTACAGTAAGTGGATGCTAGTTAGTTCCGCCCTGGTCAGCTCTAGGTGTGGGATGACATGGGAAGTCACAGAGCGGGGTCATGCGAAGTGTCACACACCCTGGGTGGCTGGGAGGTCAGTGGAGCCATGCCAGAGAGGAAGAGGTCAACAGCTAAGTCTGACCAACTGTCTGCAAGCTGGTGTCAACACCTATTGATATGAGAACTTACATACTACTCCCTTTATCCACAAATTACAGTAAATATACTGTGCAGTACATAGATGAATACTTCTCAATACAGCAATTCACTTTTCAGTATAATTTTATGATTATGAGAATAGTATAACAATTGGATTTTTTACATCGTCACAGGGTAACTACAATTGAAGAGAAAATGGTTTTAAAAGAGGCAGAAGTTTTTGAATGAGCAAGATCTAGTGTGACTTGCCAGTGGTGCATTGATTCCACAGGGGTTGGACTGACCATAAAGACTCTTTGTGGGGAAGAGGAATATAGCTTGACGGGGAAACAATACTTTTGTTTCAATAACAGAGACACTCAATTCTTCCAATATTGGAACAAGTGACCTGAGAGAGAAGAGGTGAACAGGCACTTACTGATCAAAGCTGAGACGCTGTTGAGTTTAGGGTCGTAAGGACATTTGCCTTTCCCCGAATCCACTTTGCCTGGCTCTAAACGGAAGATATATTCCTGTAATAGATAGCAAATCAAATGTTTTTTGTCACATGCTTGGTAAAACAACAAGACTAATAGTGACTTGCTTACTTACGGGCCCTTCCCAACAATGTAGAGAGAATAATAGAAAAATAATTGAAAGATAATAACACATGAAATAAATAGACAATAACTAATGATATCTTTACACTATATACACAGGTTACCAGTACCGAGTTGATGATAACTTGGCTATATGCACGGGGTACCAGTACCGAGTCAATGTACAAGGATACGAGGTAATTGAGATAGATAAGTACATATAGGTAGGGATAAAGTGAGGACAGAAACAATTAAATATGTAAACATAAATTATTCTGTTGTTTCCATTGAGAACACAGTTGATTCAGGCCTTATTTATGTATTACAAGGGATTTGTTTTTTACATAACGCAACCCTTTGCAGGGAAATACAGACACAAGGAGGATATATAGGGAATGCAGGTTGTTTATTGGGATGAGTCTTGTCCTGGAGGCAGAGCTGAGTGATTTTTACTAGATGGGTGGGTTGCAAAGTCAGCATTTGCCCTAGAACAAGCATTTGCTTTTTGGTCATAATTAAGGTTAGGTTTAGGCATAATGTTAGCAGTGTGGTTAAGGTTATGGTTAGGTTTAAAATCAGATTGTATGACTTTGTGGCTATGCCAGCTAGTGACTACCCTGCAGAGCTGCCTCCAGTACATGAGTCATCCCAATAAAGGTTGGCACACAAATATGTGTCCTTGTTTCTAAGCACAGGTCTGTCAAATGCTGTGTTAGTGTGCTGAACCAGACATCTATGTAAAACACACTCACACACCTGTATTAGCTTTAAGCAAGGGAGTATGAAGTGTATAAGGTCAGTTATTGGCAAAATGGAGTGCTTGAGCAAAAATGAGGAGAGCGATCCAAAACGAATCCACCATGCTCCTAGTGTTAGAGATGTGGAGAGTGGCTCTGAAGTCCATGAGCCAGGACGGCATTGGCTTTGTGTCAACATTTGCTTTGTGTCAAGTAGCTTACTGTACCCCTGAGGACTGGTAATAATAATGCTTATTTTATTTTAGAATATGTGATTAGACCCCATTTCTTCCACATCATAATCAGCAGCGTCCATTTTGGATGTCAACAGGCTCTACATGATGACAGGGCCTGTCAGACACCAGATGGGCACCTGACCCAGGTCCCAGGTCCCAGACCCCAGCCCCCTGCTACAGTAGCCTCCCCAGGTCCCAGACCCCAGCCCCTTGCTACAGAAGCCTCCCCAGGTCCCAGAACCCAGCCTATTGCTTCAGTAGCCTCCCCCAGGTCCCAGAACCCAGCCCCTTGCTACAGAAGCCTCCCCAGGTCCCAGAACCCAGCCCATTGCTTCAGTAGCCTCCCCCAGGTCCCAGAACCCAGCCCCTTGCTACAGAAGCCTCCCCAGGTCCCAGAACCCAGCCCATTGCTTCAGTAGCCTCCCCCAGGTCCCAGAACCCAGCCCCTTGCTTCAGTAGCCTCCCTCGACCCAGGTCACAGCTCCTTGCTTCAGTAGCCTCCCCCAGGTCCCAGAACCCAGCCCCTTGCTTCAGTAGCCTCCCTCGGCCCAGGTGACAGCTCCTTGCTACAGCAGCCTCCCCAGGTCCCAGACCCCAGGTCCTTGCTACAGTAGCCTCCCCAGGTCCCAGAACCCAGCCCATTGCTTCAGTAGCCTCCCCCAGGTCCCAGAACCCAGCCCCTTGCTACAGAAGCCTCCCCAGGTCCCAGAACCCAGCCCATTGCTTCAGTAGCCTCCCCCAGGTGGTCCCAGAACCCAGCCCCTTGCTTCAGTAGCCTCCCTCGGCCCAGGTCACAGCTCCTTGCTTCAGTAGCCTCCCCCAGGTCCCAGAACCCAGCCCCTTGCTTCAGTAGCCTCCCTCGGCCCAGGTCACAGCTCCTTGCTTCAGTAGCCTCCCCCAGGTCCCAGAACCCAGCCCCTTGCTTCAGTAGCCTCCCTCGGCCCAGGTGACAGCTCCTTGCTACAGCAGCCTCCCCAGGTCCCAGACCCTAGGTCCTTGCTACAGTAGCCTCCCCAGAACCCAAACTGCAGTCCCTTGATACAGTAACCTCCCCTCAACCAGGGTCCCAGAGCCCAGCCGTTGCTAAAGTAGTCTCCTCTTGGCCTAAGTCCCAGCCAGTTGCTACAGTAGCCTCCCCTCGGCCCAGGTCTTAGACCCCAGCCCCTTACTACAGTATTCTCCCCTCAGCCCAGGTCCTAGACTCCAGCCCCTTGCTACAGTAGCCACCCCTCGGCCGTAGGCCCACCTTTGACTCCACAGGCCCTGCCGTAGTGCTGAAGTCTGCCGCCCGGCTGGTCCTCCCTCCGGACTGGGGTGCCTGCAGGTAGAGGGCCTAAAAAAGAGGACACGTGCCACGCGATTACCACGAGGGTCCCATCGACTGCACCCGAAAGGGACAACCCAAAACCAACTGAAACTCAGTGGAAAAATCAACCCAAGAGTTGACCAGAAGGAGAACAGAAAAAGCTCAAAGAAAGACCCATGACCGAAACACAACCATGACCGCAACAGAAGAAATGAGAGTGTAAAAAAATTACATGTAAAAAATTTGGCAGACACCAGAGCAATTAGGGTTACGTGCCTTACTCAAGGGCACAGACAGATTTTTCACCTACTGACCAACTCTCTTAACAGCTGGACTACCTGCCACCCCATGAGAATCAATGAGAAGAGAACCCAAAAGTAACAAAAAAGAACTATGTCAAGCAAAGCACGCTAGAGAGAGTTCAGTGACGTGAATAAATCAATATGGATAAGTTTCAGAATCTGCAGCTATCTAGGTTGCCAAATACATACAGAAAACATGCCATGCCATGCAAATGAAAACATAGACACAAGGTTCAGCAACATAAAAAAGACAAATGAGACCCATTTGGGTGAAAAGCAGAAAAGGAGCTCAAAGTAAAGTGAACTCAGTGAAGACGTGAGGTAATATCTGGAAAACCTTGGGAGCTGTCTGAGGACTCAACATGCGTGAGGCCTTTGGAATGATAACTGGGAGAACTTCCAAACAAATGGTTTCTGTTTACACCTCTAATTTTAACCATTGAAAACCTTTACAGTTCAAGCGATGTAGCTAGCAGGGCCTGGGGGAGAGGATGAATGTCAAGGGGATGACTGGCCTGTACATTGAAACCTAAGCCCTGCAATGAAGCGTTGAGACTAAACAGGCAGGATAGTAACAGTAAGTGTGCACTGGGGACAGCAGCTGCTGCATCTCTGATGGCCGCTGGTCTATGAGGGAGAGAGGGAGAAACAGAGGGAGGAATGGATGGAGGGGGTGAGTTACAAGGCTGATGATGGATGAGAGGCTCCATCGCTAATGATGGCCTTTCAGAGCCTCCCAGACAGGTCAGAGCACGACACATAAACAGGTGAGGGGGGAGAGGAGACAGCCGCTAGTAGAAGATAGTCCTGGTTGTTTTAGACACACAGTCAACATTCTCTTCCCTGCAGTTCTTTAGCTGGCGGTTAGCTTCCTATGGTGGCAGTTAGCTGTCTCTCCAGTAGGAGTCACTGTAACAGTGTGACACAAACTGCCAGAATAAAGGAGAGTTAACCACCTGTGAAGAGCTCATTATCTATTGGGGCATTTCCACTGAGGATTGACTCCAGTGTTTTACATCAAAAGGCTCAAACTTTTCTGTTTCCGTCTACTTGGGCCGGCACCCGTGTCTCACTGGGCCATGGCTCTGGTGGACCTGCTCTCACTTGGAAGCAAGACCCTGGGTACTTTTTGTAGCTTTAATTTACATAACAATGGCTAACTGTGAACTTTAACACCTACTCACAAAGCAACAGTCTTGAATGATGCAGAGGTTGTTGATTCTGCTCGCCACAAGGCTTTAGTGTCACACTCCTGATGGAAACACAATTACACTATAGAGTTTACATTAACATAAAACACTAGCGGCCCACTAAGTCTCAATGGAAAAGCACCAATATGAGCCTTTCTCTGGGTTCACCAGACCATGGATAGAGCAAATCAATGTGAAAAGGGGAGCAGACAAGGAGCGGAATGAGATTTTTTGACCCTGAGTTGATTGACAGATCTGACTCTGAAAGAGGGGAGTACAGGAGTGTGACCATGGTTGGCTACATCTTGTCTCTGGTTACCTGGGACCTGCGCCCGCGGTCCACGTAGGTGCAGATGGGGTTGTATGCCCCTGTTCCACACACGTACAGGTGGGTTCGGTTCCACGGCTCGATCAGACGGATGAAGTTCCCACATTCCCCCTGACGGAGACAAGAAAGAAAACGCTGTCAGTAGGATACAAGGATAATCATTACATTTTCAGAAAGATAAACACATTCTGCTCTGGACTCCTTTCAGCCTTCTGAGGAAAACAAAAGGTCCAATTGATGAGTAATAACCTTCAGCTAACCACCTCAAACTACCTCCGTTACATTTATGTATTCCACTTGTGCCCATCGAAAACATTCCTTTCGCTTAGTTGACAATTTAATTATCACAAGCCTAAAAAATATTATTACACACGTCAGGAAAACGTATTTGACTACAAGGCAAGTTGGATGAATACAGTTTCCCTGAAAAACAATGAAAGATAGGCAGACTGCTTTAATCTGAAGGTACACACACACACACGTTGAACAGGATAAGGCAGTGGCCCATGATGTCTCCTTCCAGCTGTCTGGAAACCCCTGCCTTAACACCAGCCAGTCCCCCTGTCTTAACACCAGCCAGTCCCCCTGCCTTAACACCAGCCAGTCCCCCAGCCTTAACCTCACCCAGTCCCCCTGTCTTAACACCAGCCAGTCCCCCTGCCTTAACACCAGCCAGTCCCCCTGCCTTAACACCAGCCAGTCCCCCTGCCTTAACCTCACCCAGTCCCCCAGCCTTAATGCCAGCCAGTCCCCCTGCCTTAACACCAGCCAGTCCCCCAGCCTTAATGCCAGCCAGTCCCTCAGCCTCAACCCCACTCAGCCCCCCTGCCTTAACACCAGCCAGTCCCCTGTCTTAACACCAGCCAGTCCCCCTGCCTTAACACCAGCCAGTCCCCCAGCCTGAACCTCACCCAGTCCCCCTGTCTTAACACCAGCCAGTCCCCCTGCCTTAACACCAGCCAGTCCCCCTGCCTTAACACCAGCCAGTCCCCCTGCCTTAACACCAGCCAGTCCCCCTGCCTTAACCTCACCCAGTCCCCCAGCCTTAATGCCAGCCAGTCCCCCTGCCTTAACACCAGCCAGTCCCCCAGCCTTAATGCCAGCCAGTCCCTCAGCCTCAACCCCACTCAGCCCCCCTGTCTTAACCCCAGCCACTGCCCTTGCCTTAATGCCAGTCAGTGCCCATGGCTTGTGCCCATGGCTTAACCCCACCCATTCCCCCAGCCTTAACCCCAGCCAGTGCCCCTACCTTAACGCTAGCCAGTCCCCATACTTTAACCCCAGCTGGTCCCAAAGCCTCAACCACACCCAGCCCTCCTGTCTTAACCCCAGCCAGTACCCTTGCCTTAACACCAGCCAGGCCTCCATGCTGGCCACAGTGGTACAGGACCAGGTCTCCATGCTGACCACAGTGATACAGGACCAGGTCTCCAGGACCAGGCCTCCATGCTGACCACAGTGATACAGGACCAGGTCTCCAGGACCAGGCCTCCATGCTGGCCACAGTGATACAGGACCAGGCCTCCATGCTGACCACAGTGATACAGGACCAGGTCTCCAGGGTCAGGCCTCCATGCTGATCAAAGTGATACAGGATCAGGCCTCCAGGACCAGGCCTCCATGCTGACCACAGTGATACAGGACCAGGCCTCCAGGACCAGGCCTCCATGCTGACCACAGTGATACAGGACCAGGCCTCCAGGACCCGGCCTCCATGCTGACCACAGTGATACAGGGCCAGGTCTCCAGGGTCAGGCCTCCATGCTGACCACAGTGATACAGGACCAGGCCTCCATGCTGACCACAGTGATACAGGACCAGGTCTCCAGGACCAGGCCTCCATGCTGACCACAGTGATACAGGACCAGGTCTCCAGGGCCAGGCCTCGATGCTGACCACAGTGATACAGGACCAGGCCTTCATGCTGACCACAGTGATACAGGACCAGGTCTCCAGGACCAGGCCTCCATGCTGACCACAGTGATACAGGACCAGGTCTCCATGCTGACCACAGTGATACAGGACCAGGTCTCCAGGACCAGGCCTCCATGCTGACCACAGTGATACAGGACCAGGTCTCCAGGGCCAGGCCTCGATGCTGACCACAGTGATACAGGACCAGGCCTTCATGCTGACCACAGTGATACAGGACCAGGCCTCCATGCTGACCACAGTGATACAGGACCAGGCCTCCATGCTGACCACAGTGATACAGGACCAGGCCTCCATGCTGGCCACAGTGATACAGGGCCAGGCCTCCATAATGACCACAGTGATACAGGACCAGGCCTCCATGCTGACAACAGTGATACAGGGCCAGGCCTCCATGCTGGCCACAGTGATACAGGACCAGGCCTCCATGCTGACCACAGTGATACAGGACCAGGCCTCCATGCTGACCACAGTGATACAGGACCAGGCCTCCATGCTGACCACAGTGATACAGGACCAGGCCTCCATGCTGGCCACAGTGATACAGGGCCAGGCCTCCATAATGACCACAGTGATACAGGGCCAGGCCTCCATGCTGCTGACCACAGTGATACAGGACCAGGTCTCCAGGGTCAGGCCTCCATGCTGATCAAAGTGATACAGGACCAGGCCTCCATGCTGACCACAGTGATACAGGACCAGGCCTCCATGCTGACCACAGTGATACAGGGCCAGTGTGTGTGTGTGTGTAGGTATAGGTATTCATTGCAAAGTTGTGCTCCCCCACAGGGAGTGCAGTGTGCATGATTGCCTTTGACCTCTTGCCTGAAATGACATCCCCTTTGAATTGCTTTTGAAATGTCATAATCTGTCATTACATAAAGAGGGGGTTTGCCAAGATGTCTACAGCCAATTTTCTCTCTTATTATTACCGTGTTGGAATTCCAACCCGCACGCACACACACACACACACACACACACACACACACACACACACACACACACACACACACACACACAGGGGCCCGAGGTGGTGAGCTGTGCGGGTCAGCGAGCGCATCTAAATGAACATTCCAGTTGGATAAACAGAAGTCTGCTCTCTGAAAACTAGCAGGGGAGCACGGTTATTATCCATACTCCATCCTGCATGCCACTGCCCAAATACACCCTTAGGGCTGTGTGTGGGGGTGTTGACATGTGTGAACAAATCAAAAGAGAAATCAGAGGAGGATCAGACCTTGATATGAATTTAAATGGTGCTCTCAGGTCCACGGGGGGCTGTGGTGTGTGTGTGAGTGTATGTGCAGGATTTAACCCTCTGAAACAGATGTGGTAAAACAGGAGCTCTAGCCTCCAGCTACAGTCCTTCTCACCCTAACAGATCATGATTCAAAGGGGTAAGGGAAGGGAATGATGGAATATGGCTGCATAATGTAAACTGTTGCGGATTATTCCATGTTTAATTGCCACCTCACTATCAAAGTGCCTCTCCAAAATGGCCGCCAAGTCACCTGGCAAGTCACCTGACGGCTATTGAATGGAGTGATTACTGGGGTAGCGGGAAATGTGAAAGTGGACTAACTGAAGGAGAAATTCCCTGTGTTTGTGATGCTCGTCATTTGGTGCGACGCAGACAGGATGGCGTGAGTGGTGAAACAGAAGATTCATTGTCTGTTCTTTTGAGTATTGATGTTGAGTCTTTGCCAGACAAAGTGATGTTAGGATATTTCCGCTATCCCATACCAGCTTTTGTGCCTAATCCATTACATTGTTAAAGGTGTCACGCTTATGCGCAAGTGGCAGCAGTGTGTATGAGAGAGGATCCTAGGTGTGAGAAGTGTGCAGAAGGGCATGAGACAAAGGAAAGTGTAGCATTAGGGAAAGAAGCGGTACGTTGTAATTGTATGGGGCTGGGGCTGGGATCAGAAATGTCCAGTGAGAGAGAGGCAGGTTGAGGTTACCAGGGTTAAGAAGTGCAGAGGGTGTCGTGTGCTGAGACAGTGAAGAAAATAGAGGAAGATGGGTCAAGGGAGAGGGATCCTGAGAGGATTCGTGTGAGTAGTAGATCTGTGCTACTACAGAGGGATAGGCCAATGAGTGATATACTGTGTATTCAGTAAGATTGGCTTTTTAGCGCTCATAGCAATCTATTGTACTGCAGGGATGGAACGTACATCGCAGAAAATAGAGGTTGCGGTGGCAGCTGCAGAGAAGTATTTGGGTGTACGAGCTTTTGACGTCAGAAGAGTTACAGGGTGTGTTGAGAAGCGGTGTCCCGTCCTCCCAGGCCGGTGGCCTGAGGTAGGATCAGATAGGTTTAACTAGAGGAATAGGGTGGTGGGTTTTTAATCAGTGTAGGGTGTAGGGAGATGGCAGGAATTGATTTATTATTATAAAAAAATGTATCACGCAAAGTATAATGGATTTATACCCCAGTTTAGTTGGTGGCGGTAATGCACAATGTATTGGATGCCAACCGCTGTTAAACCTTATCGAAGACGAACACCACACCAAGCAACAGCCCTCAGATGAAGAACCAGCAGAATGCGTCATTGACCAAAAGTGAGTTATTATCTGATGCTTTGTCTGACTATGTACTTTGATTTGTTCTGTAGTTTGTGCCTTATAGATGATGTTCTTTAACTTTACTGTTGATGCTGCACTGCCCTATTGCTTGCCCATGGCTACTTATCTTCAGCATTTTGCATATTGTTTATTTAAGTTTAAACCGTTTCAGTAGCATTATATGGGAAATGTGTATTGAATGTGTATTGATGAATTGTGCCAGGGTAATTGTAACTTATTGTGGATTTGTTAATAACTGTCACATTTCCATTGTTCCTAGAACCATACATACTACATTCTATAACGTCAATGTCCTCTGATGATTGACCTGCCAAAATAAAACAGTACAAAGTGATCAAAGTGAAGTCCTGAATCCAAGTCTCTCTGACAGGAGCCCTTTGGCGGCCACTAAAACCAGCCATACAGTTCTTTCAAAACTAGACCATTTCTTACACCAAGAGCACAACTAACCCACATGTCAAGATGATTGAGAGAGTATGGTACTCACGTTGATATCCTTTCCAGACAAAACACACTCAGTTTTCCTCTGAGGAGCCACAGGCCAGTGAATCTGAGAGAGAGGAGAGAGAGAAGCAGGTTAGTTTTAGTGCTAGACATGCAGTATCCAGCAGGTCTAGCTAGGATCAATAATGGAGTGGGTCATCTCTTACTATGAGTGGCTCCTTGTTGATGTCGTGCAGGTCCAGAGACAGGATGTAGTCCTTGCTGCCCACGTACATGCGGTCGTGGTCCTCGTCCATACGCAGGATACGGTAGTCTGTTGAGTTGAGCAGGAAGGAGAAGTGGTGGGCAGTGCCAGTAGATCTCAGCTCTAAAGCGAGGGAGAGGAAGATAATTAGTTTTAATCACTGTAGTCATGAACAATGTGGCCGTAAAGTGCAGTGTATATTGAGAAACATGTAATTCACATACAGGTTACTGCCAAAATAATGGAAACACTTTAGTAAATGAGGGATACAAAATATATTGAAACCAGGTGCTTCCACACAGGTATCCTTCCTTAGTTAATTAAGCAATTATGCTTAGGGTATGAATAAAATGCTGAGCAGGCAAATCTTGGGGACATTATTTTAGCTACCATGGCAATGCCCCTGCTCCCATAGGATGACAATGCCTCCATCCACAAGGAACAAGTGGTCACTGAGTGGTTTGATGAGCATGAAAACGATGTAAACCATATGCCATGGCCAGCTGTCACCAGATCTCAACCCAATTGAACACCTATGGGAGATTCTGAGACAGCGTTTTCCACCACCCTCAATAAAACACCAAATTATGGAATTTCTCGTGGAAGAACTGAAGAATTTCTCGTGGAAGAGTTCCAGTAAGAGTTCACTGTGGTGTTCTGGCTCGTGGTGGCCAAACGCCCTATTAAGACAATTGTTTCCTTTATTCTGTATATTCAAAAGTGATTAGCCTTTTATTGAGAGTCAGTTCAAGGCAACAAGATCCTAGAACTGGCACAGGAACCTTACAGTAACAGTCCTTTTGGGGGGAAATCATATTTCCTCCACAAAGTCATGCCAACATTATCCAAGCACACACACAAAAACAAACCTTGTGCCGCTTACAATAACTTCAACCACTCATAAAACTAGGCTCCAAATGTAATCCTCCGACACCCCCACTACCCACTAACATTTACATTAGCTGTGGTGGAGCGATGCCTGCTACTCCAATCTTCTGTTTACATTCAGTTGCTCTGTATGACATACGAACCCTCGCTGGCTGTTTTTATGGTTTTTTCTTTTTGAATTGCTATGAGTTATGGTATATAAATGTAATTACACACATCCCAAAAGTGACGCACGAAGAGTATTTCCATAGACATTTTCATTCTGTGTAACAGTAACATTAAGAGGTGCCCGTCAGACTGTGGGTGATGCGAGACTAACACAGGGAATGGACAATATCTGTTCTTGCTGTAATGTGGTAACTAAGGGAACGCACACTTAGACAGGAAATGCAACCTGGGTTTACAAGAAGTGTCTCAACGTGAATATATAATATTTAATATCTAATATCTGCACAATATCAGCATAAGCCATCATAAAACCCCAAAGCCTGTATGGGGTTTGATTTATTAGGATCCCCATTAGCTGACGCCAACGTGGTGACAGTTACTCTTACTGGGGTCCGACACATAACGGAAAATACATTACAGGCAAAATACTTTACAATTTACATACATTTAAAAACATGAACATGTAGTGTGTGTGTGGGGGGGCGGGACGAGACAGAGGAGGCATAAACATGGGAACAGACTACTACCCACTTTCTCTGCAAAACGTATAGTTTGAAATGGTTGATATTCCAAACAATAAAGCCTAGAATCAACAAGAAATATGTTTTGACCAGTCCAAATTCTGGCATACTACTGTATCATTCAGTACTTTGGCAAAGATCATGGACTTCTGAGTTATGTATTTATTAAAATTTATCACAAGCCATTTGACTGATACAGCATGGTTTACTTTATTGAAACCTAGGAAGTCCCTGAATTTTCCACGTAAATATAGTAGATCTTTAACCTCTGATACATTTCATTAAAAAAAAATTGGGTGCATTGAACTGTCAAAAGTTTAGCAACTTTCATATATTTGGTTATGATTAATTAAAGACCTGCAAATATGTTTTAAATTTAGCTCGGAAGCCCATTGTTTAAAGAAACAATGTTTAGACTCAAAACGCATACACAAATGTCTAACCATTGGCCCCAATGACTTTATCTGTGATGGCAAATGTATCATATACTGTATGCATTGACTTCCAAACTCTCCAAAACACATGGCAATATCCCTAGCAGGACAAGCATTTGCCCAGATGACTGTTTAAGTTTACCATCACTTGACGTTAATGTACTAACAGAAATTGGGGGATGGCCAATCTCTAACATCTAGAGGGGAATAAAGGAAACCAAGAATAGCAGTCCAGATCAATATGTCCTGACACAACAAGATGATTCAAAACACATTTGATTTCCAATGCCCTCCAGAATTACATGCATAATGTCTTGCGGAGTTGTTCTATAATATCAAAGGCTGGGAATTCAACTAACTTGCTCCTTCTATTGATCCCATATGTTGTTCTCAGGCTGTTGCATAGCAAGTCCGTCTTAGCGTTTTCTATTTCATCACACTGTCTGACATGCTTCTCCAATGTCCTTTTAGTATATGCATCCTCATTGAAGAGTGACTGCATGTCCTCAAAAGAACACTCACAGTGTCTGCACTTACTGTAGGCAAAGCCCACACCCTCTTTGAACCCTGCTAGTTCATGTTGTGCCAGGGTGTCTCCACAGAGAGAGACCATGGCACCATATGTCATTTTCTCTCTGTTAATAGTTTGCATTTTAACCCCACTCTACAATGTATCCATGTCTTCCTTGATTCTATTCAATTTTACATCTACACCAGATTGACGGAGGTCTGGTGATCTAGCCACGGCAAGTAGCCTGATAGCAGCCAGTTTAGACCTGTATTTTGGATTTATATTTCCTAGGGTGTAGTACACCATTAACAACTTGTTTTTTGATGCAAAGGATCCTAGTGGATTACAGATCTCTATTTCATCCGTGTACAGAACAATCTGCAATGCATTTGGTTTCTCTGAAAATAAGGGATGTGATTTTAGAAGAGCACCATCAACAATGTCATGAAAAAAACATTCTCTGCACATCTGGGGTCCCTTTTCAACCAGACAAAATCCTTGGGTGTGATAAGAACTGTTCTAGACTTTTGACTAATGGTATATAATGAAATAATTTGTCTTTGATGAAAATGTCTTTTGATCCTCCACATTACATCCTGCATATGGTTCCAGCAACTGGAATTTCCTCTGCGTCCAAACAGCTAAACAGCTTCTTAATTACACTGTCCTGTCTAAATGTTGTTGCAACGCCAGCAAAAGGCTCAATGAAATTGTCAAATATATCCATTGCATCTTCTTCAAGTTGACCTGATGTGCTTCCTGAATGCTTCTTTAGCACTCCCTCCATCTGCTTCCTGAATGCTTCTTTAGCACTCCCTCCATCTGCTTCCTGAATGCTTCTTTAGCACTCCCTCCATCTGCTTCCTGAATGCTTCTTTAGCACTGCCTCCATCTGCTTCCTGAATGCTTCTTTACCACTGCCTCCATCTGCTTCCTGAGGTTGTCCAATAGTGATGATTGATACTGCTGTACCCCAGCAACAATGTCATTCAAGCCGTTCTGAAAATGAGAGAGAGAGAGAGAGAGAGAGAGAGAGAGTTGGTGATGTCATCAATCATGACGGTTGGAACACACCTTCATGGATACTTATGACATACAGATTTTGTATATGACATATTCATTAACATAAGGACATATGGGATCAACAATAGTAAGGTGGACAACCTAGCACCAAGAATGAACTCAACCATCACTGAACCACTACAAAATGCTATGCATAATGTAACTAACCAAATGCTGTGCTCTGTTCAGGAAAAGCATCTTACCTGTGAGAGACGATGCTTGGCTCTGGCATTTATCACAAAAACAGTGGCATGTGTAGTCAGATCCTAAAAAAAAGTTGACATTGAATGTAGTATCCTGACATGTGCAGGCTGGACATTACTAGTTCATGACAAGTATAATGTTTGTGACAGGAGAAGTGGTTGTGAAGACTGACTATGAATGCTATTAGTATAGCCAAGTACTTAAAAAAATATGGTCAATTTCAGTAGATTGCCACCAACCGAGTAACTTACTTACTTACTGTGACAGCTCCATGTTGGTCAATGCCCCTTTTCCCTTCGTCTGAGTCAGGTGTATGGAGTTGCTGATCAGTGATGCTGGAGTTAGCTAGAAGCTGATCGGGTTGAATGTTGTCCTGTGTAGCACATGTCAAAGAAACAGATTATTATTTGTAATTGTATTTAGTTTCACCAATAGTTCTATTTAAGTGTTTTGTTCCTATGGGACATTGATTATTTTCACATTAACACAGCTTTAGCCATAAGAGTCATTATAGCTAAAATTATCGAATAGCTTAAATGGACAGTATGACTTTGGTCCTGTCCATTCACTAAAACATTATTTTTTTTAAAATTCAGCAGTAAACAAAAACAAATCCTAGCTAGCTACTTACTTGTTCCGGGGGTACTTGGCTTTCCTCCGATGGCTGTTCACCTGGTCTGGTGCCTTCAGGTAGGTGTTGAAGGTGTATCTTCTCTTTACATGATGATAGAAGGAATTGTATACTCTATATTCCTCAGTGCATCCGCAAATACCACAGAGCAACCAGAAATCAGGGCTGCGACTGTGAAATCTATTGATATGGCTCAATAACAGTTTCAATGAAAACGTCATAAAAACACAGCAGATAACGCACTTGAACGTTACTAAAAGGAAACGCAAGTAAAACATTCCCACTTCTTACTATGAAAAGGGTGAAAATAACTAAAAATGATGTTCACAAGTCTTTTTTTTACGACCAAGTAATTTGATTGGAGTAGAGTATAACAGCACTGGGACTTTTAACTATACATGTATCACTCTGCTTTGCAGGTGTTCTAATAACCGTTAATTAATTACATTAACGATCGTTATCTATCTTAGATTGTAACAAACGTCGCACCACAAAGATTAACATATTTCCTCAAATAACATTTTAGTTAAATTATGAATGGTCATCAGGAGAGGACGGTAACGTGTAGACCTACACAAAGTAGCAAGCTAGTGTGTAGGAAAATGTTTATGTGGCGCTTGACAACAGTCAAGTTCCAGTCCAGTTGTGGAACTATGTGTTCCAGTCCTGTCTCAGTCCAGTTGTGGAACTATGTGTCCCAGTCCAGTTGTGGAACTATGTGTTCCAGTCCAGTTGTGGAACTATGTTTCCCAGTCCAGTTGTGGAACTATGTGTCCCAGTCCAGTTGTGGAACTATGTGTCCCAGTCCAGTTGTGGAACTACGTGTCCCAGTCCAGTTGTGGAACTATGTGTCTCAGTCCAGTTGTGGAACTATGTTTCCCAGTACAGTTGTGGAACTATGTTTCCCAGTCCAGTTGTGGAACTATGTGTTCCAGTCCAGTTGTGGAACTATGTGTCCCAGTCCAGTTGTGGAACTATGTGTCCCAGTCCAGTTGTGGAAATATGTGTCCCAGTCCAGTTGTGGAACTATGTGTCCCAGTCCAGTTGTGGAAATATGTGTCCCAGTCCAGTTGTGGAACTATGTGTCCCAGTCCAGTTGTGGAACTATGTGTCCCAGTCCAGTTGTGGAAATATGTGTCCCAGTCCAGTTGTGGAACTATGTGTCCCAGTCCAGTTGTGGAACTATGTGTCCCAGTCCAGTTGTGGAAATATGTGTCCCAGTCCAGTTGTGGAAATATGTGTCCCAGTCCAGTTGTGGAACTATGTGTCCCAGTCCAGTTGTGGAACTATGTGTTCCAGTCCAGTTGTGGAACTATGTGTCCCAGTCCAGTTGTGGAACTATGTGTCCCAGACAAACAAATCATAATTGGTTGTCGCTTATTACTGTTAACTAATAAATGGTGCTTGTAGAACTGTTGTATAAAAGCAATATCACACTCGAGGTCGTGCTGTTATACTGAATATTATTATCTTCGGCACTCGGCCTGCGGCCTTGTACCTACGACCGAATCACAGCTGTGCTGATATTCAGCACTCCCTTTCGTGTGATATTGCTTAACTGACATACGTTCATTACATTATCTAGCGACATAAGGGAGGCCTATAAATAAAAAGTCATTTAACAACACCATGAACGAAGATGGAATGGATGACACATATCCGGGCATGGATCATATATCAACCGCAGTATTAAAAGGTAATGTTCATTTGTTTATACCCGTCTACCTTCAGTTAGCTAACGTTCATTTGAATTGGAAAGTTGGCAAACCAAGTTAGCATGCTATTTTAACTAGGTAACGTTGACTGTTAGCAGTTTAACAGTTTAACTTTGGTTAGATTGATAGTGTTTCATTGCCAGATTAGTGATAATAAGGTGTAAATGTGCCCTAATGACTGACACCGTCGATTATTTAGCTTCGCCGTCTTTGGCGCCCTTTCTACTGACAATAGAAAATAAATAGAAAGGGTGCCGAACGGCGAAGCTAAATAATTGACGGTGTCAGTCATTGTCGACAATCTTAGCTAGGCTAACTAAGATTAACATAACTAAGAGTTTCAAAAAGGGCGACAATTTAGTTAGTTTAATTTGCTTGCACTATCTTTTGGTTTAAAGTAATTAACGTCAACGTTAATGATATACTGGTAGTCTAATTTTGTTAGCTAACATTAGCTAGCTTGGTAAATCATTCCTGCATTAATTGGAAAGGGAAGACAGTATGCTAATGTCTCATAACCTATATCAACCTGACACGTCTATGTATTAGTTGCTAATTATTTAACTATTTACCATGTGGTTAAATGTGTATTTCAGCTGCTAATATAAGCACAGACATGGTGTCCAGCTTCTTAATCTTGGAACTACCCATCCCATCCCATCCCATTGTCATCAACTACACTAATTAGCATACAGCAATGGTCAAAAAATATTCCTAGAAAATATTAATTTTCATGAAATCACAAGTGAAATATAGTGAAACACAGCTTAGCCTTTTGTTAATCACCCTGTCATCTCAGATTTTGAAATTATGCTTTACAGCCAAAGCAATACAAGCGTTTGTGTAAATTTATCGATAGCCTAGCATAGCATTATGTCCAGCTAGCAGCACAAAGCTTGGTCATGAAAATCAGAAAAGCAATCAAATTAACCATTTACCTTTGATGATCTTCGGATGTTTAGTTAGTTAGACAGCAAATGTTCCTTTTGTTCCATAAATATTTTTTTTATACCCAAAATACCTCCGTTTGTTTGTCACGTTATGTTCAGATATCCACCGGAAATAGCGGTCACGACAACACCGAAAAAAATTACAAATTATATCCATAATATCGACAGAAACATGGCAACAGTTTTTTATCAATCCTCAAGGTGTTTTTCAAATATCTATTAGATAATATATCAACCGGGACAATGGGCTTTTCAGTAGGAGCGAGAGGAAAAATTACTACCTCTGTCTTTTACGCAAGAATCACTCAGAGCCCTCAGCTGGCCACTTACGCAATGTAGTCGTTTACACTCATTCTTCAACATAAAGGCTTGAAACTACGTCACAATGCTATAGACACCTTAGGGAATACGTAGAAAAAGGAATCTGGTTGATATCCCTTTCAGTGGCCAATAGGGGTGAATAGGAACACATCAGTTTCAAAACATGAGTCACTTCCTGATTGGATTTTTCGTAGGCTTTCGCCTGCAATATCAGTTCTGTTATACTCACAGACAATATTTTGACAGTTTTGGAAACATTAGTGTGTTTTCTATCCTAAGCTGTCAATTATATGCATATTCTAGCATATGGTCCTGAGAAATAGGCGGTTTACTTTGGGAACGTTATTTTTCCAAAATAAAATAGTGCCCCCTAGTTTCAAGAGGTTAAAGGAGGATTTATGTGATCTCTTTCCCGGGCCAGTGCACTTCTTCAGAACCATTTAGAGACTTACTCATGGTGAAAATGAGATAATGTTAGATTTTCACAGTTGGGAGACATTTAATCTAACCATGCAGGCAGTGTTTCCTGTTATCAAAGAAGCATTTCCTGGCCATCATAACAATACATGTATCTGAAGATGTATTTGTTTTGATGTTTCCTGTTACGTTCTTGTTACAGTGTGGTGCTATTTGTTCTTTATAATTACCATTGAATAAATGTATGTCTTATACAGGGTGAAGAATCAGACCTGTGTAGACCAGGCACCTCCTCTGGGACCTGTGATTTCAGCCCCACTCCCACACCCTCCTCCTCCTCCACCCCTTCCACACTCCACCCACTTCCACTTTGTTTTTGTGGTCATATTTGTTTTTCTCTTTGTGTTTGTGTCAGTCTGCAGAAGTCCCCAACACCTTTCTTCAGGCGAGACCACTCTTCAGCCCTGTCGTGATTGTCTGCGAAACCAACTGCATACTGGCCATTGGAACCATGCCTGTGGAGACCTTCCCAAAAGAGAACATCTATGCCAGCGTGACTTATCTCATGGCGTGTTATTACGCCTTTCACCTCACATATGGGCTTGCTCCTACCTATCTCTCTGATTTGGTCCTGCCGTACATACCTACATGTACGCTACGGTCACAAGACGCAGGCCTCCTAATTGTCCCTAGAATTTCTAAGCAAACAGCTGGAGGCAGGGCTTTCTCCTATAGAGCTCAATTTTTATGGAACGGTCTGCCTACCCATATCAGAGACGCAAACTCGGTCTCAACCTTTAAGTCTCTACTGAAGACTCATCTCTTCAGTGGGTCATATGATTGAGTGTAGTCTGGCCCAGGAGTGGGAAGGTGAACGGAAAGGCTCTGGAGCAACGAACCACCCTTGCTGTCTCTGCCTGGCCGGTTCCCCTCTTTCCACTGGGATTCTCTGCCTCTAACCCTATTACAGGGGCTGAGTCACTGGCTTACTGGGGCTCTCTCATGCCGTCCCTAGGAGGGGGTGCGTCACCTGAGAGGGTTGATTCACTGATGTGGTCATCCTGTCTGGGTTGGCGCCCCCCCCCCCCCTTGGGTTGTGCCGTGGCGGAGGTCTTTGTGGGCTATACTCAGCCTTGTCTCAGGATGGTAAGTTGGTGGTTAAAGATATCCCTCTAGTGGCGTGGGGGCTGTGCTTTGGCAAAGTGGGTGGGGTTATATCCTTCCTGTTTGGCCCTGTCCGGGGGTGTCCTCGGATGGGGCCACAGTGTCTCCTGACCCATCCTGTCTCAGCCTCCCGTATTTATGCTGCAGTAGTTTATGTGTCGGGGGGCTAGGGTCAGTTTGTTATATCTGGAGTACTTCTCCTGTCCTATTCGGTGTCCTGTGTGAATCTAAGTGTGCGTTCTCTAATTCTCTCCTTCTCTCTTTCTTTCTCTCTCTCGGAGGACCTGAGCCCTAGGACCATGCCCCAGGACTACCTGACATGATGACTCCTTGCTGTCCCCAGTTCACCTGGCCGTGCTGCTGCTCCAGTTTCAACTGTTCTGCCTTATTATTATTCGACCATGCTGGTCATTTATGAACATTTGAACATCTTGGCCATGTTCTGTTATAATCTCCACCCGGCACAGCCAGAAGAGGACTGGCCATCCCACATATGCTCTCTCTAATTCTCTCTTTCTTTCTCTCTCTCGGAGGACCTGAGCCCTAGGACCATGCCCCAGTATACCTGACATGATGACTCCTTGCTGTCCCCAGTCCACCTGACTGTGCTGCTGCTCCAGTTTCAACTGTTCTGCCTTATTATTATTCGACCATGCTGGTCATTTATGAACATTTGAACATCTTGGCCATGTTCTGTTATAATCTCCACCCGGCACAGCCAGAAGAGGACTGGCCACCCCACATAGCCTGGTTCCTCTCTAGGTTTCTTCCTAGGTTTTGGCCTTTCTAGGGAGTTTTTCCTAGCCACCGTGCTTCTACACCTGCATTGCTTGCTGTTTGGGATTTTAGGCTGGGTTTCTGTACAGTACTTTGAGATATCAGCTGATGTACGAAGGGCTATAGAAATAAATTTGATTTGATTTGATTTGATTTGACATATCCCAAGTGCATTGCGACACTCCTCTCGGACGCCATCCACAACCTGGATATGACTTCTTCACGTAAAAGGCTATGGCCGACTGGAAAAAGATCATTACTGACTAGGGTTGCACGATACAATTTTTTCAATTGCTGGTCCCGATAACAGAACTGCGTGTATCAGCCAATCCGAGAACCGATCCGATAACCTTTAATGAATAGGCAGGGTGTTTGTTGTTTATTATCAGAATGGTTTTAAGCACTGATACATTTGTTATTTTGCCATAGGTCTTACATTTGGTCTTTGTTGTTTCTACATTCTTTGTTCTGCCCATATGCAGCCTCTGGATATACTGAGTCCTCAATAAAGAAGTGAAAAGAAAGGCTCTCAAAAACAAGAAAAAAAGCATTAAAATGGGGTAAATATGACTTAAAATAAGCTAAATTATCTGCTAACAAAACAGGAAAATTTCATTTGCCAAGATTTTTAAAACAAGTAAAAATATCTAGTCTCAAAGAACGCACAGATACAGTTGAAGTCGGAAATTTCCATACACCTTAGCCAAATACATTTAAACTCAGTTTTTCACAATTCCTGACATTTAATCCTAGTAAAAATTCCCCGTTTTAGGTCAGTTAGGATCACCACTTTATTTTAAGAATGTGTATTTTGACACATTCCTCCTGACAGAGCTGGTGCAACTGAGTCAGGTTGGTAGGCCTCCTTGCTCGAACACGCTTTTTCAGTTCTGCCCACAACTTTTCTATAGGATTGAGGTCAGCGCTTTTTCATGGCCACTCCAATACCTTGACTTTGTTGTCATTAAGCCATTTTGCCACAACTTTGAAAGTATGCTTGGGGTCATTGTCCATTTAGAAGACCCATTTGCGACCAAGCTTTAACTTCCTGATTGATGTCTTGAGACGTTGCTTCAATATATCCACATCATTTTCCTGCTTCATGAAGCCATCTATTTTGTGAAGTGCACCAGTCCCTCCTTCAGCAAAGCACCCCCACAACATGATGCTGCCACCCCCGTGCTTCACGGTTGGGATGGTGGTCTTCGGCTTGTAAGCCTCCCCCTTTTTCCTCCAAACATATTGATGTTCATTATGGCCAAACAGTTCTATTGTTGTTTCATCAGACCAGAGGACATTTCTCCAAAAAGTACGATCTTTGTCCCCATGTGCAGTTGCAAACCGTAGTCTGGCTTTTTTATGGCGGTTTTGAAACAGTGGCTTCTTCCTTGCTGAGCGGCCTTTCAGGTTATGTCGATATAGGACTCGTTTTACTGTGGATATAGATATTGTTGTACCTGTTTCCTCCAGCATTTTCACAAGGTTCTTTACTGTTCTGGGATTGATTTGCACTTTTCGCACCAAAGTACATTCATCTCTAGGAGACAGAACACGTCTCCTTCCTGAGGAGTATGACGGCTGCGTGGTCCCATGGTGTTTATACTTGCGTACTATTGTTTGTACAGATGAACGTGGTACCTTCAAGCATTTGGGAATTTCTCCCAAGGATGAACCAGACTTCTGGAGGTCTACAATTTCTTTTCTAAGGTCTTGGCTGAATTCTTTTGATTTTCCCATGATGTCAAGCAAAGATGCACTGAGTTTGAAGGTAGGCCTTGAAATACATCCACAGGTACACCTCCAATTGACTCAAATTATGTCAATTAGCCTATCAGAAGCTTCTAAAGCCATGACATCATTTTCTGGAATTTTCCAAGCTGTTTAAGAGTCACGTCCTGACCTTAGTTACTTTTTTATGTCTCTATTTTGGTTTGGTCAGGGCGTGAGTTGGGGTGGGCATTCTATGTTTTCATTCTAAGTTTTGTTCTGTGTGTTGTATTTCTATGTGTTTGGCCTGGTATGGTTCCCAATCAGAGGCAGCTGTCTACCGTTGTCTCTGATTGAGAACCATACTTAGGTAGCCTGTTCCCACCTGTGTTTGTGGGTAGTTGTTTCCTGTTTTGTGTTGTGTCACCTTGCAGGACTGTTTCGATTTTCGTTGTTTCACTTTTGTTATTTTGTGTTCAGTGTTCAGTTGTAATACATTTAAGATGGACACGTACCACGCTGCATTTTGGTCCGATCTTTCCTATTCCTCGTCCGAAGAAGACGACAATCGTTACATTAAGGCAAGGTCAACTTAGTGTATGTAAACTTCTGACCCACTGGAATTGTGATACAGTGAATTATAAGTGAAATAATCTGTCTGTAAACAATTGTTGGAAAAATGACTTGTGTCATGCACAAAGTAGATGCCCTAACCGACTTGCCAAAACTATAGGTTGTTAACAAGAAATTTGTGGAGTGGTTGAAAAACGAGTTTTAATGACTCCAACCTAAGTGTATGTAAACTTCTGACTTCAACTGTATCTACATGAACATGTAGTGTGTGTGTGGGAGCGGGACGAGACAAGAGTAGGCAGAAACATGGGAACAGACTACCCATTATCTCTGATCTGGCCCTGGTAATGGAAGACATGTAACGTGACTCCGGTTCTAGTGTTCTAGTGTTCTAGAGTTCTAGTGGTGTTCTAGTTTCCTAGTGTCCTAGAGTTCTAGTGGTGTTCTAGTGTCCTAGTGTCCTAGTGGTGTTCTAGAGTTCTAGTGTCCTAGAGTTCTAGTGGTGTTCTAGTGGTGTTATAGTGTCCTAGTGTTCTAGAGTTCTAGTGGTGTTCTAGAGTTCTAGTGGTGTTCTAGAGTTCTAGTGGTGTTCTAGAGTTCTAGTGGTGTTCTAGAGTTCTAGTGTCCTAGAGTTCTAGTGGTGTTCTAGAGTTCTAGTGGTGTTCTAGTGTCCTAGTGTCCTAGAGTTCTAGTGGTGTTCTAGTGTCCTAGTGTCCTAGTGGTGTTCTAGTGTCCTAGAGTTCTAGTGGTGTTCTAGAGTTCTAGTGGTGTTCTAGTGTTCTAGTGTCCTAGAGTTCTAGTGGTGTTCTAGTGTTCTAGTGTCCTAGAGTTCTAGTGGTGTTCTAGTGTCCTAGTGGTGTTCTAGTGTCCTAGTGTTCTAGTGTCCTAGAGTTCTAGTGGTGTTCTAGAGTTCTAGTGGTGTTCTAGTGTCCTAGTGTCCTAGTGGTGTTCTAGTGTCCTAGTGTTCTAGTTTCCTAATGTCCTGGTGTCCTAGTGTGCTAGTGTCCTAGGGTTCTAGTGTTCTAGATTTCTAGGGCCACCGGTCGAAAACAGCTCGGGTGGATCAACCTACCAACCCAGAGGGACAAGTTCATAAAAATGTAAAGTTCTTAAAAAAAACAAAACAATTCTGGTCATACCACAGTCCAGTTACATGTAGATTTGAATTCCATGTGAACTCATCGTAATGTTTTACATTTTAGTAATTTACCAGACTCTCTTATCCAGAGCAACTTACTGTAGTAGTGAGTGAGTACATTGTTGTGCTGGTCCCGCATGGGAACCCTCAACCCTGGCATTGCAAGTGCCATGCTCTACCAACTGAGATACACGGGAAACATTTTTTGAAACAATCTGGAAATAAAACCTGTCGCAAATTACTAATCTGTCATTAATGGCGGATTGCTGCCATGGATTGGTGTGTGTGTGTGTGTGTGCGTGCATTTATGTGTGAGATCAGGGGTGTGAGGGCAGATGGATGGGAGGTTTGGGACACAGAGTAGAGCTTTGTTCCTGTCCTCCTCCCATTAGTTTCAACTGGTCTGGTATGATAATGGGTCCATTAAAAGGTTGAGAGGATCTCAGTGTTAAACCATATGTCACGCCCTGGCCATATAGAGGCTTTTAATTCTCTATTTTGTTTAGGCCAGGGTGTGACTAGGGTGGGCATTCTATGTTATTTTTTTTCTATGATTTTGTATTTCTTTGTTTTTGGCCGGGTATGGTTCCCAATCAGGGACTGATTCTCTGATTGAGAACCATACTTAGGTAGCTCTTGCCCACATGGGTTTTGTGGGTAGTTGTTTTCTGTTTTGTGTATTGCACCTTGCAGAACTGTTCGTTTGTCGTTTTGTTGTTTTTTCCCCGGTACGCACCCCAGCATGGGGTGATGCGCACTGTGTCTCGGCCGAGTATTCAGAGGCCGGTGTGCTCTGTGCCAGCGTCACACATTTGCCGGGTGGAAGCTGGCATCCAGCCAGAACGGGGGGGCAGCTATGCGGTCGAGACCGCCAGTGCGCCTCCACAGCCCTGTATATCCGGTGCCTCGGCAAAGGAAGAGGCCGCCTGTATGTCTCCCCAGCCTGGTGAGTCCTATGCCTGCTCCCAGAACCAAGTCTCCCTCCAGTCCGGAGCTGCCAGAGCCGCCCTCCTGTCCAGAGCTGCCAGAGTCGATCTCCAGTCCGGAGCTGCCAGAGTCACCCTCCAGTCCGGAGCTGCCAGAGTCGCCCTCCAGTCCGGAGCTGCCAGAGTCGCCCTCCAGTCCGGAGCTGCCAGAGTCGCCCTCCAGTCCGGAGCTGCCAGAGTCGCCCTCCAGTCCGGAGCTGCCAGAGTCGCCCTCCTGTCCGGAGCTGCCAGAGCCGCCCTCCTGTCCGGAGCTGCCAGAGCCGCCCTCCTGTCCGGAGCTGCCAGAGCCGCCCTCCTGTCCGGAGCTGCCAGAGCCGCCCTCCTGTCCGGAGCTGCCAGAGCCGCCCTCCTGTCCGGAGCTGCCAGAGCCGCCCTCCTGTCCGGAGCTGCCAGAGCCGCCCTCCTGTCCGGAGCTGCCAGAGCCGCCCTCCTGTCCGGAGCTGCCAGAGCCGCCCTCCTGTCCAGAGGCGCCAGTGCCGCCCGTCACTCAGAAGCTGCCAGAGTCGCCCTTCACTCCGGAGCCACCAGAATCGCAGCCCCTCAGTCCAGAGGCGCCCCTCAGTCCAGTGGCGCCCTCTTCAGTCCGGGCCTGCTGCGAGGGTCCCCACTCCAGAGGCGCCACCTAAGTGGGCCAAGACTGAGGTGGAGCAGGGTCCACGTCCCGTACCCGAGCCGCCGCCGTAAAGAAGGCCCACCCGGACCCTCCCCTTTAGAGTCAGGTTTTGCGGCCGGAGTCCACACCTGTGGGGGGGGGGTGGGGGGGTGGGGGGGGGGTGGGGGGGGGGTGGTACTGTCACGCCCTGACCATAAAGAGGCTTTATATTCTCTATTTTGGTTAGGCCAGGGTGTGACTAGGGTGGGCATTCTATGTTCTTTTTTCTATGTTTTTGTGTTTCTTTTTTGGCCGGGTATGGTTCTCCATCAGGGACTGATTCTCTGATTGAGAACCATACTAACTCTTGCCCACATGGGTTTTGCGGGTAGTTGTTTTCTGTTTTGTGTATTGCACCTTGCAGAAGTGTTCGTTTGTCGTTTCTTTTTTTTTTTCTCCAAGTATTCGTATTTTTTAAAAGGTATTATGAATACTTACCACGCTGCACCTTGGTCCGATCCTTCATATTCCTCATCAGACGATGACGAGAATCGTTACACCGTAGCTGGGAAACTGACAGGAGGTCTTTCTCTCTCTGTCTCTCAAGGTGGGCCTCTGTGCGTGCAGCTTGGGAAAGTTGATCCAGCACCTGGACCCCAAATGTCCCAGAGGACACCACGAAATAGGTCCTGTTCATTTTCCACTCCGATGGGTGCAGACAAACGACCCCCGTCTTCTGTAACTTCTACTACTTTTCCAGAGCCCCCCCTTTCTCCTGCCGCTAATGGTATGCTTCATTGAATCAAGAGGAGAAAGTCTCTTCTCAATAAAAAAGCCCTCCCCACAACAGCTTTAGTGAACATCTGTCCATGTGGAAATAGAAGTGTATAATATTATGTTTACCCAGATGGAAGAAGTGAATGAGTGAGTGAGTGAGTGAGTAGCTCTCAAGTGCAGACAGAGACACAGGAGATGTGTAACTGTAAAAGTGACATGGATCATCTGGCAGAGGACTACTCAGTTGTTAATGTGCCGAGCGCTGGCTTTTCCCCTTAGGAAACTCTTCAATGGTACTATCATAGTGTAGCAGGTGTGAGATAGCCACACACAGATACTGTATATAGTGCAAGATGTCTTCCCTTTCTCCTTCTGTTAATGTGAACGCTCTTCCCATATGCGCGCGCACACACACACACACACCCACGCACACACTCTGCCACGTTGCTCTCTGTGCCTCTGTAACTAGGACACTGGTGGTAGTGATATTTAAACCCTCAATAACCCCCTCTAACCCCCTCTATAATCCTCTCTAACCCCCTCTAACCCTCTCTAACCCCACTAACCCCCACTAACCCTCTCTCACCCCAACCAACCCTCACTAACCCACTCTAACCCTCGCTAATCCCCTCTAATCCTCTCTAACACCCTCTAACCCTCGCTAATCCCCACAAACCCTCACTAACCGTCTCTAACCCTCACTAACCCTCTCTAACCCTCACTCTCTCTAACCCTCACTAACCCTCTCTAACCCAGACAGACAGGAACATCCCTTTCTCTCAGCAGTGTCTGTTCAGCCCACCCAGAACAGATACAGAGCAGCTACAGTAGTGCCCCCACACACAGACATACACACACCACATTCAACAGTGTGAGAGCAGTGAAAAGTCATCCATCTTCATAAAAACCCGGGCCGACTAGTCTGAGCAGCCCTGTTGTCAGCTCTGGTCATCAGCTGGCGAGTCGCCAGCTAGCGGTTCCTCACCGGGCCCAGACATCACTCCCGTTCTGCCCCGTAGTGCTGCTGGCAGGTGCAGCGGGCCGAGGGGATACTGGAGACGCTGGGTTCAGAGGACACGCCGTCACCAGCTGACATGTGGCATTCATCACATCCTCGCTGAGATTAGCACTCTTGGTCATTTGAATGGGACCGTGGTGGTGTCGCGTCACTGTCTGCCTGCTCTGTTTCTAGCGCTTGGCAGGGGTAAGTTAGGCATTGCACAAGTCCCTAGCAGGTCCAAGGTCATAGGAGAGAAACATATACACACAGACAGACACAGACAGAGAGACAGACACAGACAGAGAGAGAGAGAGACAGACATACACAGGAATATTAGAGGGGCGTCATTTACCCCCAAAATCTGATGAGGCACAAAGTATGTGAGGATGGCTTGGGGTGGTCCAGTGGGGGGACTCGGCCCCCTGTACGGAAGTTGGAGCAAAAAGCTTTTTCCTGCAATCTAGAGCCACCATTAACTTCTTTGGGATTGGGGGCAGTATTTTCACATCCGGATGTAAAAGTGTCCAAAGAAAACTGCCTGTTTCTCAGGCCCAGAAGCTAGGATATGCATATAATTGGTAGATTTAGATAGAAAACACTAAAGTTTCTAAAACTGTTAAAATGATGTCTGTGAGTATAACAGAACTGATATGGCAGGCGAAACTCCAAGGACAACCCCCCCCCCCCGTGCTTTACCACTGTTTTCAATAGCTTGAACTTTAATTATAAGCCCACATGCTCACAAATTGCAGTTCATAGGGCTTCCACTAGATGTCAAAAGTATTTAGAAAGAGTTTCAGGCTGGTTTTTAGAAAAATGACCTGGAAATTGTAGTTTTTCTAGGTGGCTTCCATTTTGGCTTTAGTGATTCCGAGCGCGTGGAGGAAAGCGCGTTCTTTGTTGTTTATCTCCGGTAAAGACAATAACGATTCTCCGTCTTAAATTTGATCGTTTATTTGTGTATTAGGATACCTAAGGAATGATTATAAATGTTGTTTGACTTGTTTGGAAAAGTTTATTAGTAACGTTTGGGATTCATTTTGTATGCATTTCGATGGAGGGAAACTGAGTGGATTATTGACTGCCAGCTAAACTTAGTTTTTATGGATATTAGAAGAACATTATCGAACAAAAGGACCATTTGTGATGTTTATGGGACATTTTGGAGTGCCAACAGAAGAAGATCTTCAAAGGTAAGGCATGAATTATATTTTATTTCTGAGTTTTGTGTTGCGCCTGGTGGTTTGAAATGTGATTGTCATGTGTTTGTTTGATGGGGTGCTATCCTCAGATAATCGCATGGTTTGCTTTCGCCGTAAAGCCTTTTTGAAATCTGACACGGTGGCTGGATTAACAAGAAGTTACGCTTTAATTTGACATATTGCATGTGTATTTTCAAGAATGTTAAATATTTACCATTCTGTAGTTTGAATTTGGCACTTTCACTGGATGTTGGTCAGGTGGGACGGTAGCATCCCATCTAGCCTAGAGAGGTTATTAAAAGCTTAATTCTATGTAAAATATGCTTATTTTTCTGCATATCAAAGCACACCTTTTGAGCTGTCTGTATCCTACTGACTGGTGTTTTTTTTATTAAAGAAACTAAATATGCTTCTCTACATCAGTGCAAAAATCTGGGTAAAAGGTTGAAAGGAATGTGAGTCTTATTCAGTACATTTAGTAATTACTTGCTTTTCTAAAGTCAACCAACCTTGCGAAATGCCTGAAATGGCTTCTTTGTAGCTAGTTATGAGGTTGGGGAATTGGGAATGTATCTGGGCTAGCTAAAGCCAACTTCATACAATTGCCAGGTGGCTAGTAGTATTACAGAGAAACAACAACAAAAACATTTGTTTGGAGGGGACAAATTTGAGGGGGCATGTGCCCCTGTGCCTCCCATGGGCATGATGCCTCTGTGTGACAGGCAGACATCCATCCAAAACTTCCAAAACAGCTTGAGTTGCAAAAGCAACATCTAAAGACGTGCATCGCTATGCTGAGACCTTTCTGTTTCTAAAGCTACATATGTGGGTGTTTTTTGAAGCAGTTGTTCATGTTTTTTTTTCTTCTGATCCCCCATTCTGCACAAAGAGGATGAGTAAGTGACTCATTGGGTCAAATTTCTCAAAAACAAGTGAAATCGCAAAAAAAGTGTCTGGACCCTTCTATAAAATAGAGATTTGATTGTAAAAAAGCTAAATTCTCCTTTAAACCACAGACAGAGATAAAAAAAATCTACAACATCTCCAGCTGGCAACGAGGAATAAAATAAACGACAGTACATGTAGCAAACATTGAGAAACCTACAAAAAATATAGAAATAGCATGACACTTAATATCTGCATGGTCTGCTTAAGACTAATCAGGCCGAGGAGAGTTATCTAAATATACAGCTGAGGTACATGCTCTCCGCCGTTAAAATTATATCAAAACATGACATGAAATAAATCACTTTTATACTGGAATAATTACAGTCTTATGTTACATTAAATAGTGCTTGTGGTTTGTTTTGCAAGATGGACATTTCATGTAATTGTGTTTTAGAACGATCACTGGATCCAACAATCATCTTAAAAATACATATCACCCATTTCAGCATTTTCTGTCTCGGAGAAAATTCCCATTGTAAGTAAAGAGTATTATGGGATAATTTAAACGTTTTCTGGCTGTTTAACATAAAACAAAAAAAACAGAAAAAATGTCTTCTGCGCTGCACATTCCTTGTGGCTAAAATCACTGCTGTTAAAAACGGCTGGTGTCTGTAGTTTCAAATAGGGTGAATGAGAAACATCAGGAGCACCAAATATACAGTAAAGCATGCCCCCGCATAACATATGACTGGAGATCAGGAGATTAGGAGGGAGGGACACACTGAGTAGAGATGTGTCTGCTTCTCTCCTGCCTGCCTGTCCTCTTCCTTTGTATCTGTCCTGGATTACAGAACACAGCAGGTATACTGTCGGACATGACACAGCAGGTATACTGTAGGACATGACACAGCAGGTATACTCTATGACATGACACAGGAATTATACTGTAGGACATGACACATGAATTATACTGTAGGACATGACAGCAGGAATACTGTAGGACATGACACAGGACGTATACTGTAGGACATGACACAGGAAGTATACTGTATGACATGACACAGGAAGTATACTGTAGGACATGACACAGCAGGAATACTGTAGGACATGACACAGCAGGAATACTGTAGGACATGACACAGGAAGTATACTGTAGGACATGACACAGGAAGTATACTGTCGGACATGACACAGGACATATACTGTAGGACATGGCACAGGACATATACTGTAGGACATGACACAGGAAGTATACTGTAGGACATGACTCAGCAGGTTTATTGTAGGACATGACACAGGACGTATACTGTAGGACATGACACAGGAATTATACTGTAGGACATGACACAGCAAGTATACTGTAGGGCATGACACAGGAATTATACTCTAGGACATAACTCAGCAGGTATACCGTATGACATGATACAGGAAGTATACTGTATGTTATGACACAGGAAGTATACTGTATGACATGACACAGGAATTATACTGTAGGACATGACACAGCAAGTATACTGTAGGGCATGACACAGGAATTATACTCTAGGACATAACTCAGCAGGTATACCGTATGACATGATACAGGAAGTATACTGTATGTTATGACACAGGAAGTATACTGTATGACATGACACAGGAAGTATACTGTAGGACATGACACAGCAAGTATACTGTAGGACATGACACAGGAAGTATACTGTAGGACATGACACAGCAAGTATACTGTAGGACATGACACAGCAAGTATACTGTAGGACATGACACAGCAAGTATACTGTAGGACATGACACAGCAAGTATACTGTAGGACATGACACAGCAAGTATACTGTAGGACATGACACATGAAGTATACTGAAGGACATGACACAGCAAGTATACTGTAGGACATGAAACAGGAATTATACTGTAGGACATGACACAGGAAGTATACTTTAGGACTGAGCACAAGATTGAGCAGGGTGGGGCTACTGGCTATCTGCTTACTTAGCGCTTTCACCTCCGAATCAGATTAGTAATCCTTTTGTGACACCTACAGTACGCTGGACCGACTGACTGACACCCATATGCCGTTGAACGGCATACCTTTCTCTATCAGCATATCCTTCTCCTCGCCGTGCATGCTCGCCTCGATCTGGGCAAATTGAAGTGCAATCTGGTAGCTGAGAAACATTTATTTCCTTTGCCATTAGCAGGTTACAGCATATCTCCACTGTAACTAAACTACTGGTAGAAGCATGGTGAAATCACAGTTATGGTATGATGATGGTTCTAAAGACAACAGCCTCCTTCTATGATGGGATGGGAAAGCTATCATCTACACTGAAGAGTAGATTGAAGTCATTCGGTAATAATATAATGATATAGCTATGACACTTAGCACAGGTTTTTATCAAAGCGACTTAAGACAATTTAACAAATAAAGTATTTCCAATCAAATCAAATCATTGTATTTGTCACGTGCCGAATACAACAGATGTAGACCTTACCGTAAAACGCTTACTTACAAGCCCTTAACTAACAACGCAGTTAAAAAATAGAGTTGAGAAAATATTTACTAAATGAACTAAAGTAAAAAAATAAATAAAAAGTAACTCAATAAAATAACAATAACGAGGCTATATACAGGGAGTACCGGTACCGAGTCAATGTGCAGCGGTACAGGTTAGTCGAGGTCATTTTTATATGTAGGTATCCATAGCGAGTAGCAGCAGTGTAAAAACAAAGGCCCCCCCCACCCCTTTGTTTTTACACTGCTGCTACTCGCTGTTTATTATCGATGCACAGGTGTCAATGTAAATAGTAATTTGATTAAATGGCCATTTGATTAACTGTTCAGCAGTCTTATGGATTGGGGGTAGAAGCTGTTAAGGAGCCTTTTGGATCTAGACTTGGCGCTCCTTTACCGCTTGCTGTGCGGTAGCAGAGAGAACAGTCTATGACTTGGGTGACTGGAGTCTTTGACAATTTTTTGGGCCTTCCTCTGACACCGCCTAGTATATACAGTGCATTCGGAACGTATTCAACCCCCTTTACTTTTTCCATATTTTGTACGTTACAGCCTTATTCTAAAATGTATGAAATTGTTTTATTCTTCATCAATCTATACACAATACCCCATAATAACAAAGCATGTCAGAGAAAAAACCAAGCCATGAGGTCGAAGGAATTGTCCGTAGAGCTCAGAGACAGGATTATGTTGAGACATAGGCCTGGGGAAGGGTACAAAAAATATTCTGCAGCATTGAAGGTTCCAAGAACACAGTGGCTTCCATCATTCTTAAATGGAAGACGTTTGGAACCACCAAGACTCTTCCCAGAGCTGGCCGCCTGGCCAAACTGAGCAAACAGGGGAGAAGGGCCTCGGTCAGGGAGGTGACCAAGAACCCAATGGTCACTCTGACAAAGCTCCAGAGTTCCTCTGTGGAGAAGGGAGAACCTTCCAGAAGGACAACAATCTCTGCAGCCTTTTTGGTAGAGTGGCCAGACGGAAGCCAATCCTCAGCAAAGGGCACATGACAGCCCACTTTGAGTTTGGCAAAAGCCACCTAAAGGACTCTCAGACCATGAGAAACAAGATTATCTAGTCTGATGACACCAAGATTGAACTCTTTTGCCTGAATGCCAAGCGTCACGTCTGGGGGAAACCTGGCACTATCCCTACGGTGAAGCATGGTGGTAGCAGCATCATACTGTGGGGATGTTTTTCAGCGGCAGGGACTAGTAGACAGGGGTGACAAGTTTGTAGTGTAATACCCAAGGAGACTCGAGGCTGTAATTGCTGCTAAAGGAGCTTCAACAAAGTACTGAGTAAAGGGTCTGAATACTTATATAAATGTGATAATTCAGTTACATTTTTTAAAGAAATGTACAAAAAATTATTAAAACCTGTTTTTGCTTTGTCATTATGTGGTATTGTGTGAAGATTGATGAGGAAAAAAAGCTATTTAATCAATTTTAGAATAAGGCTGTAACGTAACAAAATGTGGAAAAAGTCAAGGGGCCTGAATACTTTCCGAATACACTGTTGGTCCTGGTTGGCAGGAAGCTTGGCCCCAGCGATGTACTGGGCCGTACGCACTACCCTCTGTAGCGCCTTACGGTCGGATGCCAAGCAGTTTCTGTATCAGGCGGTGATGCAACCAGTCAGGATGCTATCGATGGTGCAGCTGTAGAACCTTTTGAGGATCTTGCGACCCATGACAAATATTTTCAGTCTCCTGAGGGGGAAAAGGTGTTGTCGTGCCCTCTTTACGTTAGTCTTGGTGTCCCGTCGATGTTAATGGGGGCAATTTTGGCCCTCTTTTTCCTGTAGTCGATGATCAGCTACTTTTCTTGCTCACATTGAGGGAGAGGTTGTTGTCCTGGCACCACACTGCCTTGTCTCGGACCTCCTCCCTATAGGCTGACTCATGGTTGTCGGTGATCAGTCCTACCACTGTTGTGTCGTTATAAAACTTAATGATGGTGTTGGAGTCATGCTTGGCCACACAGTCGTGGGTGAACAGGGAGTACAGGAAGGGATGAAGCACACACCTGTCACACCCTGACCATAGTTTGCTTTGTATGTTTCTATGTTTTGGTTGGTCAGGGTGTGATCTGAGTGGGCATTCTATGTTGGATGTCTTGTTTGTTTATTTCTATGTCTGGCCTGATATGGTTCTCAATCAGAGGCAGGTGTTAGTCATTGTCTCTGATTGGGAACCATATTTAGGTAGCCTGGGTTTCACTGTGTGTTTGTGGGTGATTGTTCCTGTCTCTGTGTTTTGCACCAGATAGGGCTGTTTTTGGTTTTCCACATGTATTGTTTTGTAGTGTTCATGTTTTTATTAAACATGAATCAATATAACCACGCTGCGTTTTGGTCCGCCTCTACTTCACCACAGGAAAACCCTTACAACACCCCTGAGGGGTCCCCGTGTTGAGGATCAGTGTGGCAGATGTTGTTGCTTACCCTTACTACCTGGAAGTCCAGGATCCAGTTGCAGAAGGAGGTGTTTAAGAAAGTTTTGTCTCCTTTGCATATTTTCATTTTAAAATTTATAAAACTTGTAATACAAAAATATCATGTATTTATGTATACTTTTAACTGGGAAAGTTTCAGTCTGATAAATCTGGTGCCTGGCCTTAAAGTCCAGTGAGTGCATACATTTTAGTGTACGTCATCCTTGCAATCAAGATAAGTGCTCTTCTCAGTTGCAGCTCTGATAGTTTTATCTAGCACGACATATTGAAAGTGAGAGGACGCATATAGAGGAGAAACCTTCACATATAAATTGTGTGTTCAGTGCCAACTGGTGTCAATAGTTCCACCCAAAGCAGATCAGAAGGATCTGGGATACATCACTGGAGCTAACCACAACCAGATGCAGGTGTGTGTGTGTGTGTGTGTGTGTGTGTGTGTGTGTGTGCGTGTGTGCGTGCGTGCGTGCGTGCGCTCCAGGACCTTATGGTTATGATGAGGAGATAAGGTTGAGGAGGAAAAAGGCCTTGGATTTAAGCACCTGTCACATTTACTGCATCTCAGGGGAGATTGACAGGCGAGCTGAGGGAGAACGAAAATCTATTAGGGAATGACCTCGACCTTGGAGCAGCAGACCTAATGGAACATCCCATCACAGGTAGGCCTGAGAATGCAACTAGTGAAGAGCTCTGTCGACCACAGACCCAGGCCAGCATGTTAATTACATCTGGTGGTAAACTGATATTGTCTGTCTGTCCACCAGATTATTTGATCCCTCTGCTCCCTCACTACTCTGTTCTACTGGGGTGGGTGGACCGGTGGCTGGGCTGGGTGGCGATCTGGAAGGTGGCGATCTGGACGTAGAAGTCGCAGAAAGCAGAAAATCCCACATACCTGCCCAGGCATCCCATGTTGTCTGAATTACCCCATCAACAGTTAGGTTCAGAGACCCATAATGGGAATGTGTGGCTCACCTTGCTTTGGCTTGTCTCCAGCCATATGTGTGTGTGTTTGTGTTTGTGTTGCATGTATGGTACAGAACATACAATAAATGTTGAGCATACTGAGCAGCGGCTTTGTATAAGGAAAGAATGCTGACTCATTAGTGATCTTTCTCTTCCTATCTCTCCTTTAGACATCAAGGGACTAACGTATCCTTGCAAAGAGGGCTTCACTCACCTTGTGCGTACATGCATCTGTGATTGGGTGTGTGAGCATATAGGGGTTGTATTTTATTTATTTATTTCACCTTTATTTAACCAGGTAGGCTAGTTGAGAACAAGTTCCCATTTACAACTGCAACCTGGCCAAGATAAAGCAAAGCAGTTTTCAGTTATTAGTTACACATACAACAACACAGAGTTACACATGGAATAAACAAACATACAGTAGAAAAAGTCTATAAACAGTGTATGCAAATGAGGTAGGATAAGGGAGGTAAAGGCATTAAATAGGCCATGGTGGTGAAGTAATTACAATATAGCAATTAAACACTGGAATGGTAGATGTGCAGAAGATGAATGTGCAAGTAGAGATACTGGGCTGCAAACGAGCAAGATAAATAAATAAATACAGTATGGGGATGAGGTAGTTGGATGGGCTATTTACAGATGGGCTATGTACAGGTCAAATCAAATTGTATTTGTCACATACACATGGTTAGCAGATGTTAATGCGAATGTAGCGAAATGCTTGCTTCTAGTTATGACAATGCAGTAATAACCAACGGGTAATCTAACCTAACAATTTCACAACAACTACCTTATACACACAAGTGTAAAGGAATTAAGAATATGTACATAAAAATATATGAATGAGTGATGGTACAGAACGGCATAGGCAAGATGCAATAGATGGTATTGGGTACAGTATATACATATGAGATGAGTAATGTAGGGTATGTAAACATATAAAAGTGGCATTGTTTAAAGTGGCTAGTGATACATTTTTCATCCATTTTTACATTATTAAAGTGGCTGGAGTCGAGTCAGTATGTTGGAATCAGCCAAGGTGCACCCATGACCAGCTCTGAAACCAGATTGCATAACGGTGGGTTTCGAAATGGTCGGTGATCTGTTTGTTAACTTGGCCTTCGAAGACCTTAGAAAGGCAGGGTAGGATAGATATAGGTCTGTAACAGTTTGGGTCTAGAGTGTCTCCCCCTTTGAAGAGGGGGATGATCGCGGCTGCATTCCAATCTTTGGGGATCTCAGACGATACGAAAGAGAGGTTGAACCGGCTAGTAATAGGGGTTGCAACAATTTCGGCAGATAATTTTAGAAAGAGAGGGTCCAGATTGTCTAGCCCGGCTGATTTGTAGGGGTCCAGATTTTGCAGCTCTATCAGAACTTCAGCTATCTGGATTTGGGTGAAGGAGAAATGGGGGTAGTAGGGGTAGTGTCATGACGTTGCCCTCTTTGAGACAGCGAGCACCATCCCCCGCTTTCTGCTTCTACAACCAAATTGTTGTGGTCAGAGGTCGTAAATTCCGGAGAAGACCTCATGGACACACAGTTATAGAGAGTAGTTTTTCGTGGAGAAAAAGGAAATCCTTCCACCTCACAGAACTTGAGGTACGAACAAATTTCATGTTCCAGAGAAAGTGTAAAAGATTGGTGAAGAATCCAGCTATGAACTGGTCCGTTTGGCACAACTTGGAAAGCTCAAGAGAGACGGTGTGGCCTCATTACCATAACACTGTTTATATAATAGCCTCAGATATGAGGTTTACATCTAATTGTTGTATAAGATGAATGAGTGAGTATGATACTGTTTGAATAATGGTGTAATGTGATTGTGGACTGTTTAATGAAGAAAAATACAATTCCCTTTTGATTTGAACTAAATCAGAGGACCGCCCCTGAGCCCAGTTAGGGTCAGACATCCTGGGAAAGCCCTCTTCTGCCACTCCGAATAAAACCCAACTTTGAGAAATGATCAGCAGACCAAACTTACCTCAATTACGAGATGGATAAAGGTTGTAGAGTCTTTTAACCATCCCACGTGGTTAAACTCTTAGACTATCGATACCGACAGAATAAGAACAAGTCTTTGATATTAATTACTAGTCTGCAGCTAGGAATTTGGTATCATTGAACGCGAAGAATGACAACCGCCGAAACATCCATTCTATAACGAATGTCACTGAACTATTCCCTCTAACCATAGACAGAGAGAGAGAGGGAGAGAGACGGACAATTCTACAAAATAAAGACTTTTCACCAGCGATCAAGACGACACACTGGGCGTAAATATATATATTGATTGCAATTGCTCCCGAATGAGTGAGCGTTCATTAAAAGGATTAGCATTTTAATTGTTATAATTATCACTCTGTAGTGACTTCTTGGTCGATCCCCACTTCCCCTTTTGTCTAACAAGCCGCCATGCAGGTTCAGCCCAATAGGGAACATTTTCATGTAACCACATTTACCAAGTTTTTGGTTTTGTTTATGCATTTCTGTGAATTACTTAGTTAGTAATAAATACATGATTTAAGACAATTGATGTATGGATGACTCATAGTGAAGACTGGGTTCGTGCAGATAACCAACAATTTACAACGTTTGGAATGAGACCAATGTGAGGTCAAATACATAAATCATTGATCAGATATGAAAATATCTGAAAGGTTTTATTGGGAAATTATAACTTTAATCTGAATACTTTCCTTGGTGACCCAACTTCCTAGTTAATTACAGTTACATGATTATTCAGTTTAATCGAGTAACTAATTACAGATAATATTTGATAATAAAACAAAGTCTTCAGTTTAATGATAGTAAAGACACGACAGCTAGCCAGGTGGAAAGCATGGCCATCCGTAGAAAAATGCTTATTGAAATTCTGAATTCTACTGGATTTATCGGTGGTGACAGTGTTTCCTAGCCTCAGTGCAGTGGGCAGCTGGCAGGAGGTGCTCTTATTCTCCATGGACTTTACAGGGTCCCAGAACTTTTTGGAGTTTGTGCTACAGGATGCAAATTTCTGCTTTAAAAAGCTAGCCTTAGCTTTCCTAACTGCCTGTGTATATTGGTTCCTAACTTCCCTGAAAAGTTGCATATCACGGGGGCTATTCGATGCTAATGCAGAATGTCACAGGATGTTTTTGTGCTGGTCAAGGGCAGTCAGGTCTGGAGTGAAACAAGGGCTATATCTGTTACTGGCTCTACATTTTTTGAACGGGGCATGCTTATTTAAGATGGTGAGGAAGGCACTTTTGAAGAATAACCAGGCATCCTCTTCTGACTGGATGAGGTCAATATCCTTCCAGGATACCCCAGCCAGGTCGATTAGAAAGGCCTGCTCGCTGAAGTGTTTTAGGGAGCGTTTGACAGTGATGAGGGTTGGTCGTTTGACCGCAGACCCATTACGGATGAAGGCAATGAGTTAGTGATCGCTGAGATCTTGGTTGAAAACAGCAGAGGTGTATTTGGAGGGAAGGTTGGTTAGGATGATATCTATGAGGGTGCCCATGTTTACGGATTTGGAGTTGTACCTGGTAGGTTCAGTGATAATTTGTGTGAAATTGAGGTCATCCAGCTTAGATTGTAGGATGGCCGGGGTGTTAAGCATGTCCCAGTTTAGGTCATCTAGAAGCACGAGTTCTGAAGATAGATGGGGGCAATCAGTTCACATATGGTGTCCGGGGCACAGCTGGGGGCAGAGGGTGGTCTATAGCAAGCGGCAACAGTGAGAGACTTTAAAAGTTTTAAATGTAGAAGCTCGAATTGTTTGGGTACAGACCTGGATAGTAAGACAGAACTCTGCAGGCTATCTCTGCAGTAGATTGCAGCACTGCCCCCTTTGGCAGTTATATCTTGCCGGAAAATTTTATAGTTAGGGATGGAAATTTCAGGGTTTTTGGTTGTCTTCCTAAAACAGGATTCAGACACGGCTAGGACACCTGGGTCGGCAGAGTGTGCTAAATCAGTGAATAAAACAAACTTAGGGAGGATGCTTCTAATGTTAACATGCATGAAACCAAGGATTTTACGGTTAAAGAAGTCGACAAATGAGAGCACCTGGGGAATAGGAGTGGAGCTAGGCACTACAGGGCCTGGATTAACCTCTACATCACCAGAGGAACAGAGGAGGAGTAGGACAAGGGTACAGCTAAAGGCTATAAGAACTGGTCGTCTAGTACATCCGGAATAGAGAGTAAACGGAGCAGGTTTCTGGGCGCGATAGAATAGATTCAAGGCATAATGTACAGACAAAGGTATGGTAGGATGTGAATACAGTGGAGGTAGTCCTAGGCATTGAGTGATGATGAGAGAGATATTGTCTCTAGAAACATAATTTAAACCAGGTGATGTCATCGCATGTGTGGGAGGTGGAACTAAAGGGTTGGCTAAGGTATATTGAGCAGGGCTAGAGGCTCTACAGTGAAATAAGACAAATCACTAACCAGAACAGCAATGGACAAGGCATATTGACATTAAGGAGTGGCATGCGTAGCCGAGTGATCATAAGGGTCCAGTGAGTAGTGAGGCTGGTTGGAGACACGACGATTCAGACAGCTAGCTGGCCGGGGCTAGCAAGCTAGCAGAAGGACCTCAGAGGGACGTCGCGATGGGGGACGTCTGTTTATAGCCTCCTCGTGCGGAGCCTCCTCAAGGGTTTATGTCGGTAGACCAGTCGTAGGGTTCTGTGTGGTACAGTGAACCAGTCCAATTGAAAAAATACGTATAGTGGCTCAAGAAATTGTCCGATGGACCCATTCAGCTAACTGCCGATATGCTCTAGACAGCTAGCGGGCCGATGCTAGCAGGCTAGCAGATGGGCATTCAGGGGACGTCGCGAGGGAGGGGCCAGTTGAATAACCCTCTCGGGCAGATTATGTCGGTAGTCCAGTCATGAAGGACCAGCGGGGCTCTGCACCGGCAGTAAAATGGGTCCAGGACAACTGGCAAAATAGGTATTGTAGCCCAGGAGTGGCTGATGGAACTCTTTAGCTAGCCAGGAGATGGGCCTAGCATGGGCTAGCTCCAGGCTAGTTGGTGCTTGCTTTGGGACAGAGACGTTATCCAGGAGTAGACACTCGGATTGCAGCGATCATCCAGGGGAAAAGGTTCAGAGCTTGCGGTGGGAATCCGGGGATATGGAGAGAAAATTGGTATGCTCTGGTTAGAATCGCGTTGTGCAAACTGGCGAGAGTTTTCTGAGCTAAAGGTTAGCTGATGACCGCTAGCAGTGGTTAGCTGACTACTAGCTAGTAGCTAGTCAGCTGGCTAGCTTCTGTCGGGGTTCCGATTCAGGAGTAAAGAAAATACTTATGAAAAAAGCAGATCCACACCACATTGGGTGAGACAGGTTGCAGGAGAGTATTTTGAAGTTGAGTTGTATAAAAAATATAAAAAAATATGCAAAGAAAGAATATATAAAAGATATATACATGGGACACGACAAAGACGAGGACAAAGACGGCTGATTGCTACGCCATCTTGGAAAAAGTATAAGAGCGAGAGCCAGAAAGAAAGTCCTTATTTTAGCCTGACAGAGGCAGGGATATAGAAAGGACATCCAGGACATCAGAATAACCAGGTTGATCTGAACTAGAGGCCTTATCTCAGGGGGCTGTAATGTGACAGCCTGGTGTTTGCCTCCCATCGACAGCTCATAATCAGCCCCTACCACCACCCACTGGTCCGGGACTGTTGACTCAGAACACATGTCACAGGAGCTGATTGGTGTTTACCTTCACCTGTCAAGGAGAAATAATTGCCACCAGATTATGTCTTATCTCTGAGCCTCTGGAGGTTGTCACTCCGACGCTCTCATACTCCTCCGCAGCTGTGACTGACAGTGTGTGTGTGTTCGCGTATCAGTATGTGTATGTGTGTGTGTGTATGTGTGTGTGTGTATATGCACGCACATCTGTGTGTGACAGTGCAGCAGCGAGCAAAGCTCTGCGATCCTCACATCAAATCAGGGACACCTGTCTCCCAGTGCAGGGATCAGGAAGAGGCAACATTGATTTAAGCAGCGCTGCTCCTTCAGCTGAGTTCCTGTGTGGAAACAAGAGATTGTAAAAATCTATCTGGGCTTGTTTCAGATGACAGGAGAGGTTAATTAAAGCCACAGGGAGAAGGTGTTGACCTTCACATCATCTGACAGGGAAGACTTTTCTCTGTCTTCGTCACCCTCTGGGCAGTGCACTTGATCATTACTTTTTCTTCATTAAAGGAGGACATAAAATGTGAATCAACTGCGGTGGCGAGTGGAAGAAGGAGAGGAGTTGTCTCAGAAGGAGTTGTCTCAGATAAGTGAATACATACAGCATCAGTCAACTTAATGGCAGTTGCAAATGTGCTATCCCACTATCAACCTTTTCCTTCCCAGGAACCAGTCAGGGATGTTACAGACTGACGAAACAAAAAGTGACCTGTTTTGCAGAGTGATGCTATTGGCTTTTTTTTGTTTGTTTAATTCAACCAAACAGTCCAAGCAAGCGCAACACATGAATCATCACTTGTACTTTGTTAAGGAAAAGACATGTAATCGCTCTGCATTGCAAGCACAAAAATCATGTGGCCAAACCAAATTAGCAGGAACTCCTTTGAGTCGTAGAACAGTGCGTGTGGAAAAGTGGAGGAGAATGACAGAGTTGACATGTACTAATAGAGCGTGAGCTCTGAGAGGTTGTTTGGGGTGAAAGGGCGGGACTGCACTATCTGAGGTAAACATCTGAGTCTCTATCCCACATGCCCTCTTCCTCACCAGACGCGGCCAAAGACAGATGCCTGACCCGCAGCAGCCCATGGTCAGGGATTTAAGGTGAAAGGGAGCCAGGGGGCTGGTGAGAGGGTTTATCCTAGTCCAGCATAATCTGGGATTATCTCAGTGGCCAGTGTGGCTCGCCTGATCACAATCAAGGGCTAGGATAGGTGGAGGGGGATAAGAATGGTGAGTGCAGAGAGGCACTCCATCAGGAGGATGGTCAGGTGGTCAGCCACTGAGAGGAGAATGGACTGTATGGAGGCTGGGACGTTGACAGTCAAGGGAGGATGAGTGGAGTAGTTCCACTCATTTTGAGTATTGACAGTGAACTTAATCTTGACATAAACAGTCATTTTTATGTAATGTTTACGGTCTCTCTCAACAATGTTTTCAATGGCATCCTTCCAACAATACAATTGGCTATAAAAAAAACAGCATGGTGCATCAAATCATTCAACATGGCTCCAAGAATCTACAAGAATAGTTTCCATATTCTACAGCAAAAAACAGCCTTGGAGATGCCAAAAAGTTGATAAACGTATGCAGAGCTTCTAATACCATAAACACTGTTGCCCTGGAGCGTGTCAGTCTACAGGTTCTAACCTCCTCCCTCAGAACACCAATCCCTGGCTTCTGGTGAACGCTGAGAACGATGGTTCCTCGCCTTGTTTCCCATGGGGCCTATATCTCAGTGGCACTGTCTGGGCTCCTGGCTAGCGAGTGGGTGGGGGAGATTCAGAGTAGACTAGAGAGGGTATGTGTAGCTGTTAAGCTAGCCTCTGTAATGGTGATAGAGCTGTGTTTATTGTTGTAGCTGTGCTGTAGGCTAGCCGGCGGTGTGGTGCGGTAGGGGTCAGGGTGTGTGTGTGGCTGGCCCGGTACTGAGACCATCAAAGGGATCATTGATGAGCGGAATAATAAGACAGAGACCTGGAGGTGATGTGGATGAATAGAGCATCTCTCTCTCTCCTGGCAATTAAAGCAAACACTCAACAAAGTTAACTCATGTAAAACATACTGTGCCCTTAAAAAAGGTTGGGATGGTGTTCTTCGGCTTGCAAGCCTCACCCTTTTTCCTCCAAACATTAAGAACTTTTTTGAAAGAGTACAGTTTGAAAGATATGACAACTAGAAATAATAAATATATGGGAGAGGTTGAGGGTAAACAAGAGTTAAAAACAAACAAAATAAAACTATTGTAAAATAGACTGTGTCCATAAAATGGGGCAGGGGTGGTAGGGTTGGAGGGAAATTTATATATAACAAAGATTTGTATATATACAGTTGAAGTCAGAAGTTTACATACACCTTAGCCAAATACATTTAAACCCCGTTTTTCAAAATTCCTAACATTAATCCGATTAAGGATTCTCTGTTTTAGGTCAGTTAGGATCACCACTTTATTTTAAGGATGTCAGAATAATAGTAGAGAGAATGATTTATTTCAGCTTTTATTTCTTTCATCACATTCCCATTGGGTCAGAAGTTTACATATACTCAATTAGTATTTGGTAGCATTGCCTTTAAATGGTTTAACCTGAGTCAAACGTTTCAGGTAGCCTTCCACAAGCTTCCCACAATAAGTTGGGTGAATTTTGGCCTACTCCTCCTGACAGAGCTGGTGTAAACGAGTCAGGTTTGTAGGCCTCCTTGCTCGCACACTCTTTTTCAGTTCCGCCCACACATTTTCTATAGGATTGAGGTCAGGGCTTTGTGATGGCCACTCCAATACCTTGACTTTGTTGTCCTTAAGCCATTTCGCCACAACTTTGTAAGTCATTATCCATTTGGAAGACCCATTTGCGACCAAGCTTTAACTTCCTGACTGATGTCTTGAGATGTTGCTTCAAAATATCAAATTTTCCGCCTCATGATGCAATCTATTTTGTGAAGTGCATCAGTCCTTCCTGCAGCAAAGCATCCCCACAACATGATGCTGCCACCCCGGTGCTTCACGGTTGGGATGGTGTTCTTCGACTTGCAAGCCTCCCCCTTTTTCCTCCAAACATAACGATGGTCGATATGGCCAAACAGTTCTATTTTTATTTCATCAGACCAGAGGACATTTCTCCAAAAAGTACGATCTTTGTCCCCATGTGCAGTTGCAAACCGTAGTCTGCCTTGTTTTTATGGCGGTTTTGGAGCAGTGGCTTCTTCCTTGCTGAGCGGCCTTTCAGGTTATGTCGATATAGGACACGTTTTACTGTGGATATAGATATTTTTGTACCTGTTTCCTCCAGCATCTTCACAAGGTCCTTTGCTGTTGTTCTGGGATTGATTTGCACTTTTCGCACCAAAGTACCTTCATCTCTAGGAGACAGAACACGTCTCCTTCCTGAGCAGTATGACGGCTGCGTGGTCTCAGGGTGTTTATACTTGCATACTATTGTTTGTACAGTTGAACGTGGTACCTTCAGGCGTTTGGAAATTTCTCCCAAGGATGAACCAGACTTATGGAGGTCTTGTCTGATTTCTTTTGATTTCACCATGATGTCAAGCAAGTAAAATTCTCCATGATTTCAAGTAAATAGTCATTTACAACATTAACAATATCTATACTGTATTTTTGATCAATTTGATGTTATTTTAATGGACAGAAAATGTGCTTTTCTTTCAAAAACAACATTTTTAAGTGACCCCAAACTTTTGAACAGTAGTGTATATATATATATATATATATATTTGTAAAAAATATATGTGGGTTTACATTGATGGAAGCTAGAATCTATCTGCAATATTAAAGCTGATCTACCCACTAAAAAAGAAGCCCTAACACCCATGATGAATTCACACTGAGAATTTCCTTTCTTATAACTTAAGGATCTATTTTTCCCCACTACATCAACTGTCTGCTCTTCCTCATATGATAATTTATAAAAAAACCGAGCACCAAAGGGTGAGTAAAGGGGTGCATTAGATTTATTCTTTAGCCTGATCTCTCCTTCTATCTTTACACATACAATGGAGTACTGGGCTTGATTTTGGGAGTAGTGTAGAGTCTGTATCCCCCTTCCCCTCTCCAGCAACAGGGTCATGGCCAGCATGGCTCCAGCAACAGGGTCATGGCCAGCATGGTGAGAGGTGGGTAGGCGTAGATGGGGGGAGGTGATGAGAGGTACATGGGGAAATTAGAGGGGGTAATTAGGAGGTATATTTAAAGAGACCATTAGAACTGAGTGTTGACTCAGGGACTACTGAGACTGAGCTATCCACCGCTCTCTCTCTCCCCACTCCAGGGCAGTGAGAGGAGCCTAAGATGGCCTCCCGGGTCATTGATCAACCCCAGGACAGGACTGATGGTGGTGGGGTAGAGAGGTGAGAATGGAGGAAGGAGTCCCCAGGGTGGATGAGTCTGACAGCGTGGCCTAAGAGCTTTCATTTATCAACACTAGCCTGGCAGGAGGAGTGCCTTGGCAACTTAGTGTTCTCTCTCTGAGCCTGAATGACTAGTACAGAGGCTATAGTGAGGCTATAGAGAGAGACGCTACTGGCTGACTGAGGGGGCAGAAAACACTCAACTCTGTTTCCATTTTCATTTCAAAGCAGCTCACTCACAGTCGAAGGCGTAGCTTTGGGAGGCGTACCGAGGTCTAACAACGACAATCACGGACAGAAAGGTCCTTGACACTCAGAGAAACACTGACAGACATGGCTGGCTGTAGCCATTAGAGGTAGGAAAGAAAGAAAAAGGACCACACCAGGACCTGTAGGTTTCCTCCCAGGACCTGTAGATTTCCTCCCAGGACCTGTAGGGTCCCTCCCAGGACCTGTAGGGTCCCTCCCAGGACCTGAAGGTTTCCTCCCAGGACCTGTAAGGTTCCTCCCATGACCTGTAGGGTCCCTCCCAGGACCTGTAGGTTTCCTCCTTGGGCCTTTAGGGTTCCTCCCAGGACCTGTAGGGTTCCTCCCAGGACATGTAGGGTTCCTCCCAGGAATTGTAGGGTCCACAACAGGACCTCTAAGACCACATACAGGTCCCTCCCAGGATCCAAAAGCTACGCGTCTCCAGCAGCACAGAACCCAAATGTTCAAATGTTCACATGAAAAAGCTGTTGCACAGGAATATGGTCAGGTGCATCGCAAATTCAGAACTGCTGGACAGCAACATAATAAACTAAAGCTGCTAAGGTTTAAATGAAATAATGAACTAGGTAGCCTTGCCTACAAAACTAAAACAATCCACATGATTAACATGACATCAACAACGCAGCCACATGTCGAGTCCCCGGTGCCGACACATTCGGAAATCAAAAGATGGTTTACTATTTAGTTTAAAAGCTCTGACGAAGGCCAAGAGAACAATAAACACTTTTCAATGAGAAAACATAAATCCATTTGGGGTAAAAACATTTTTTAAAGACTTCTGTTTTCAACGATGTAGCCTATGATGCAGTACTCATGTTAGGACTGTGGCGGTCACGAAATTACATCAGCCCGGTGATTGTCAAGAAAATAACTGTCGGTCTAACGGTAAGTGACCGTTAATTAACCTAAACACATTTAGCATCATCCGGCTCCCACACATGGCCTACAAGCCACTGGAACATCTACATATTAAAATGTCTAATAAATACATGTAATACAGCCTACACCTTCACAATAAAGTCATTATTATTTTAGACAGGTATGAAGACGACTGATATGAAGAAAATGTAGTCTATTTCAGAAGAACGGAATAACATACTCTGTGTTGTCCTTATGTTAGGTCCTGATCTGGCTATGCCAAATTGCTGTGGGCTTCACTAGTTCATTTAGCAGACAAGATTTGCTTAGAATTCCATGGCATTATTTTATATTATTTTATAGTATGAAGAACACAATTGAACAAAGTTGAATAAAATATAAATATTTTCTCCAAATGATTTGAGGGAGTGCGCACATGTGGCTATTGTGTGTTGAGTGGTTAACAAAGAAATAGGTCCTCCTATATGCTTCATTTAGAGTTATTAATGTAATTTTAGTTGTTCTACTAACATTGGGTTATATGTTTAGATGTTTAATACATTGTAAGGCTGCATGATGCGACTCTAATGCTGATTTGAAAAAAGTTTCTTGAAAGGCATGAGCTCTGCTTTGTTTTTTTTGCGCAGGCTGTACACACTCCAATAGTCTCTCATTCACAATTTGACAAGCACTTGATAATGCCTCGAATTTCCCAGTGGTATCCTCTTTGTGGACGTAATGCCCCCTAAAAAATCCATGCCTTTTGCGGCCAATGGCCGTTGTGCCTTTGGCCCAGAGTGCTGCGTTGTGCTCTTCTCCATGAGTGCTGTGCACTCCGAAGCATCTCTTACTCACAAGGCTCTCTATCACATGATTGGGGGTGGCAGGTAGCTAACTGAAAGGTTGCTAGATCAAATCCCTGTTCTGCCCCTGAACAAGGCAGTTAACCCACTGTTCAACGGTAGGCTGTCATTGTAAATAAGAATTTGTTCTTAACTGACGTGCCTAGTTAAAACAATTATAATTGGGCCTTCCTCACAGGCTACAAGTGAAGTTGGATGCAATTGTGTCCGTCCTTATACAATTCCGAGGTGCATATTGAAGATATTGGAAGAGCTGTCTTCAAGCCAACAAGATGTTCTGTGTGAGAAGTAAATATTCCAAAAATAGTATGGGATAGTTGAGGGATGCAATAGATGCCAAAATAATAAATTTTTTACACAATATGGCTGATGCAACAGATCAGAACATTTAGCTTAAAATGTTGATAAACTATCAGGTTATTTCTTCACATTATAAGCGCAGCAATGCGCACATGCACACATTTTCCATTAGCGGAAAAACACCAATATCAAAAGTGACCACAAAATCGGTTATGAATGTAAGGCTTTTATTATGAAGGTGCCTTTTTATGGTGAAAATGAACTTCCCCAAACTTGAAACTCTACGTGCTGCTTATGTATGCCAGTTAGGCTCTAAACCCTTGAAGCACATTAATCCGCTTTACATGTTAAGAAGTTATTTGGCCACTTTTGTTGTGATACAAACCTTATCAAAACATATACTGTAGGCCCATGGGCTAGGCCACATGAGATGTGCCACTATGATTAGAAAAAGTAGAAAATAAAAGGCAGTTTCTTATGCTGGGCATCATTCACCAGTGATAATGTATAATTCACAAGTGATAGGCTAATATTGTCACCCATCAGACTATTTTTGATTTACTCTTGTCTTTACATATACTAAATAATACATGTGTGAAATTTGTATTTATTTAGAATGGACCATTAGCATGCACCTGTCTCGAAACAGGGGCAGGGGAAAAAATACATGTCATCTATGCACTTAAGTAGCAAATGGAGGATGCTTTTCCCGTAGTTAATTTTCATGCCAGCCAGGTAGGCTATACTCCCGTTGTAAAGATAAACAATGTACTTAATATTAGGAAAGTTGAGAAAAAATAGACCTAGCCTATAGAAAGCTGATGGGATCCTCCTCTTTTTAGTAGAGGCCATCACTCTGTTTTCTCACGCAATTGCATAGCCTATAGAAATTTTGCGCAACATGAAGTGTTTGATAAGATTGATTTATTTTTATTTTTTACCCCTTTTCTCCCCAATTTCGTGGTATCCAATTGTCAGTAGTTACTATCTTGTCTCGTTGCTACAACTCCTATACGGGCTCGGGAGAGACGAAGGTCGAAAGGCACACGTCCTCCGAAACACAACCCAACCAAGCCGCACTACTTCTTAACACAGCGCACATCTAACCCGGAAGCCAGCCGCACCAATGTGTCGGAAACACCGTGCACCTAGCGACCTGGTTAGCGTGCACTGCGCCCGGCCCGCCACAGGAGTCGCTAGTGCGCGATGAGACAAGGATATCCCTACCGGCCAAACCCTCCCTAACCCAGACAACACTAGGCCACTTGTGCGTCGCCCCACGGACCTCCCGGTCGCAGCCGGCTGCGACAGAGCCTGGGCGCGCACCCAGAGTCTCTGGTGGCACAGCTAGCACTGCGATGCAGTGCCCTAGACCACTACCACCAGGCGTTTGATGAGATTTTTGATTACATTTGCATTGATATTAGAGTGATTAGAGGGACAATAGAGTGCTGAGCACCAGGTAGTTAAAAGTTTGGTAGGCTACTAATGACCATCAGCAGCATCAGATATTGGAGAAGCCTAATTACAGTGATTAAACGGTCACGTGGAATTTGACTGCCTTCCTGACTCGTGACCGCTTACCCTACATTTTAACACCACTGCAAAATATTCAATATTCAGCAACTTCCCAATTAAGTAGCCTAGTTTTGTTGTTTGTCTACTTGAAGAGAACTAGTGCCTATCACTTGCAGTCCACCTCTTCCAATGCATTGTGGAAAAGTGGAATTCTACTAGATGAGTATGTGAGAATGTTATAGATTATTTTCAGTAGCACAACCCCATATCTAATTATCTGCTGTTGTCAAAGCAGAAATTAGCATAACATCCGGTCATTTAAAGTGTACTCGATTTTAGAAATGTCACATACTATAAAACATTATACTATAAACTAATAATACTTACTTACTAATGTTTTATAATACTATAAAACATACTTTTCCCCCTCATACTAAAACAGTCTACTATTTAGGACTTAAGTATGTATATTCGAACACGGCTTGTGATCTCCATCATTCTTAAATGGAAGAAGTTAAGACTCTTCCTAGAGCTGGCCGCCCTGCCAAACTGAGCAAACGGGGGAGAAGGGCCTTGGTCAGGGAGGTGACCAAGAACCCAATGGTCACTCTGACAAAGCTCCAGAGGTCTTCTGTGGAGATGGGAGAATGTTCCAGAAGGACAACCATCTCTGCAGCACGCCACCAATCAGGCCTTTATGATAGAGTGGTCAGACGGAAGCCACTCCTCAGTAAAAGGCACATGACAGCCCGCTTGGAGTTTGCCAAAAGACACCGAGAGGACTCTCAGACCATGAAAAACAGGATTCTTTGGTCTGATGAAACCAAGACTGAACTCTTTGGCCTGAATGCCAAGCGTCACATCTGGAGGAAACCTGGCACCATCCTTACGGTGAAGCATGGTGGTGGCAGCATCATGCTGTGGGGATGTTTTTCAGCAGCAGAGACTGGGAGACTTGTCAGGATGGAGGGAAAGATGAACGGAGCAAAGTACAAAGAGATCCTTGATGAAAACCTGCTCCAGAGCGCTCAGGACCTCAAACTGGGACAAAAGTTCACCTTCCAACAGGACAACGACCCTAAGCACACAGCCAAGACAATGCAGGAGTGGCTTCAGGACAAGTCTCTGAATGTCCTTGAGTGGCCCAGCCAGAGCCCGGACTTCAACCCGATCGAACATCTGACCTGAAAATAGCTGTGCAGCGACGCTTCCCATCCAACCTGACAGAGCTTGAAAAGATCTGCAGAGAAGAATAGGAGAAACTCCCCAAATACAGGTATGCCAAGCTTGTAGCGTCATACTCAAGAAGACTCGAGGCTGTAGTTGCTGCCAAAGGTGCTTCAACAAAATACTGAGTAAAGGGTCTGAATACTAAAATTATGTAAAACAATTTAATACATTTTAGAATAAGGCCGTAACGTAACAAAATGTGGAAGAAGTCAAGGGGTCTGAATACTGTCCAAATGCACTGTACATATTCCGGACTCTGACATTGCTCGTTATAATATTTGTATATTTCTTAATTCCTTTATTTATATTTTTTGGACTTGTGTGTATTGTTTTGTATTGTTGGTTATTACTGCACTGTTGGATAAGATAAGATCTACTAAATATGTGTATGCGACAAATAACGTTTTATTTTATTGTTCTATCTAATATTTTTTTGTCATATCTGATATTATGACATCTTGTAGCCCTTTGGGGTACTTTAGATTAGCACAGGTGTCTGTAATTATCTCTGGCTCACTGTGTGGCCTTATCTGTCCCACTATTGTTTGTGGAGACATTCTCTGATAAAGGTCAACTGACCGAAAGCTCAGCCACAATTAAAGAAATGTGCACCTGACAAAGTGTGAGGAGACTTTTTCCTGTTTCTCCAGTTTTGCATTTTGCCTCCAACACCTTCAGTAATCAGCTCTGGGTTTGGGGTAGATTCAGCACCTTCACTAATCAGCTCTGGGTTTGTGGTAGATTCGGCCTATTATCTGAAAGGTGAATGTAAAAAGTAACTTTAAGGACAGAGAAATTAATTAGGTTTGTCAGAGTCTATTTTTGCAGGATCAGGTACAATTACATTCATAGGTATGTTTAGATTCTTCTGAATTTCTTCACCTCTCTTTCTTGGCCATGTTTTCTCTGTTAACCTTTCACTCTGAGATGGATTTAGGATACAACGTGGCCAACAATCACATTATGATTCCCCTGCCCTTATTACGCAGGGCTTTCAAACAGATTTAGCCAAGTGTAAAGGAGCAGGCAAAGGTTGTATTGTTTAGAACAAGAGCATAAGCTGGAGGAATAACAATAGTAATACACTTCATTACATCCGAAGTCCTGTATAAGCAAAATGTCTTGCCCTGCTACAGTATGGCAATCTATTCTGACACACAGAATGCAATCCTCTCTGAGGCATCTGTAAATGGCCCATTGACCTTTGATTATCATCTGATTTTCCAGCAGAACATTGAAGGCTGAAAAGAAAAAAATGTCAAAAAGAGACCTTGACTCTGCCTCCCACACCGTGCCCTTTCACAATCATGATTCACGAGAGTACAGGTTATCCAGAAGGTTTTCTCAGCTCCAGCTCAGCTAGCCAAGGATTAGGACAAGACTCAACATGACATCTATAATAATAATAATACTTTGGTGGGTGCTTATACAGTATTGGTCCTATTTCAAGTGTGTATTATACACGTGAGAATTGGAAATGTGTTTTCTGCATAACTCCTTCTCCCTGAGAGTGGGGTTACGGCCAGGGTCTGCCATTATGAACGGCGACCCTGGAGCAATTAGGGTTAAGTGCCTCGAACTAGTGACCTTTACGGTTACTGGCCCGACGCTCTAACCGCTAGGCTACCTGCCGCCCTGACACCCACTCTTAAATCCCAAGTTCTCTGTACACATTTGGTCACCTTAACAAACCCTGCCAGAGACAGACTTTAATCAAATGCCTCACAGAACCACCACCTTAACAGAGTTTACAGCATCACAAAACATTCTGGATTGTGATTATACTGTAGATCTGAACTCATTCCACGGTTCTCATGTATTACTATTGATTGTAATACAGTGTGCATGGCAAATTGACTGTGTCACTCGCTCCATCTGTGTGCTTCAGCACACACAGACATCCCCACCTATTTATCTCCTCCCTCCTGTAGTGTTTTAGGCCAATAGGGGGCGATACCATCCGCATGTTTTATTAGTACATAATCACGATGGGATAAAGGTTGACATCACCCAACCCAGGTCTATATTGTGAAAAGGTGACTGGGTGGGAGTGACTACAACCCCCAACTCTACAGATCCCCCTCTCAGTCCTCAGTATGCTAGGACTAACTGCCCTACAGAACAGAACAGGAGTCAGTAGGGTCAGAGGACTAACTGCCCTACAGAACAGAACAGGAGTCAGTAGGGTCAGAGGACTAACTGCCCTACAGAACAGAACAGGAGTCAGTAGGGTCAGAGGACTAACTGCCCTACAGAACAGAACAGGAGTCAGTAGGGTCAGAGGGGTTACCACACTACAAGCCATTAGTGACCCTGCCGATGCTTCAGGCTCCTTTTCCTCCTCCAGGCCAGGGGTGTCCAGGGCTTTGCCTGCCCTGCATACACCCACTTGACCTCTCCGTCTATGGGACACAAAGACCAGGGTCAACCCCGACCAGATAGGTGTCAACAGAGACCCCCACCCCAACCTCTTGTGGCTAATGCCAAGTGACAGGCAGAAGACACTGGGATAGCGGGAGGTCGAGGTGGCTGGTTGTTGTGCTGCGTGGCGTGGAGCCGTGGAGGCGTGGGTCTGTGACGGGGTGTCAGTGTTGGGCCCTGCCTGCAGAGAGGCTGGCTTATTCAGCTGACAGGCTTTGTGTTCAGTGAGCAGCAGATGGAGGCCATGCCACTAAGACAATGTGACAGGCATGGAGACCATGGAGCATGATGGGGGAGACCAAAACTAAACGTTCTCCCAATTCAGCCCTACCATGAGGAACACGAAATCACCTCTTAAAACAACATCAATCATCTTGAACTGTTTGTACAGTATTTGAAGCACTATTCTTTCCTTTTACCCTTGTCCCACGCTTGCTGTATGGCTTTCCTTTTAACCTGTAGGTGGAAGGGTTTGAGGAAAGAAATTGTGGGAAAGATATTCAAATAAATAGTAGCAAAGAATAAAACAAGCCATCAAATAAAATGTAAACATCTTGTTGTGTGTGTATTTGCTTGATGGACTAGTTACAGTATAATGATTGATAGATGAGCCTCTCCTATACTACTCTATGGATGCTGCTTAAGGTCAAGTTTTCTGTCTGCCCAAATTCCCTAAAGAGAAATCTTGAGAAGAAATTCCATTACTGACAGCCAGGCTGCACACAGGTATAACAAATCAATATTGCATTGACCCAGTGCAAGGATTTGTGGATAATTACACTCAAAAATCAAACTCTCTCCCTCGGGTTTGTTAAACCCTGTGACCACAACCTTGGCTTTAGAATAACATTAACTGACAGGTTACTTAGAATTCCAGAGTAAGTTCTCAAACCCAAACACTCAGAGACCTCCAACAAGTTGTCCCAGTTAACTCCTCTACTGTTGTTGTTGTTACAGGGAAGAGCCAGGCTCAATATTGTGCTTCAATTCGACTGGCCGAGACGGTGACGCTCCATAGAGTGAGAGATTGCGAAATGGATCCTCAGAAAGCTCTGTTTTCCCATCTCTCCTCGGCCTGGGCCTCAGCTTTTGGGTTCTCTGGTTCTCCGAACCAGCTCTCCTAAGGCTAAACGCCCCATAGGAATCTGGTTCCCCACAAGAACAACCCTCATTTGCAGGCCATTGATCCAGCCAGCCTGCTCCTTGGCAGATGGGAGTGGCCCAGAGGATTTCACGCTCTACACAAAGTGCACTGTGAGATCAGTGGTGGAGACCCATAAGAGTGATAGAGCAGCTCGGGTGCATGGAGCGCATCCCACCACCATCTCTGTTTATCCCAAACAGGAGGCATTCTTTTCTCTCTTTATCTTTTTTTTCCATCATCACAATGGAACCATTCTGAACATGACCAGACTGTGTGAATACGACAGACTAGGGTTTGACCTGGTTCATGGGAAACATAAAAGACTTCATAGACACGCTCACCCGTTGGTACGTTCACACACATCATAAATGTGATCCAGGCTTTGAGTAGGACGCAGCAGGAGTGGTGGGTGGGGGTTAGGGGGAGAAAAAGGAGTGAGAAAGAGTCGGCAGGGTGCTCTGACTGACAGGGAGCTCCTCAAGGCTGAGTCCCCCTCCTCATTCTCGTTCCTTTGCCTGTTAGGCATGAATGAATGAAGAGTGGAGGGGGATATGGAGGTGGAGAGAGAAAGAGAGGGGGATGATGAGGTGGAGAGCTGTCAGTCAAGACCATTCCTCTGCCTTGCTGTGGAAGTCTGGTGCTGCTCTGAGATGAAGGTAATGATAGTGGGAACAGAGGGAGGGACGGAGTGAGTGGAGGTGTTGGGGGAGGGATGGGGGTTGGGGGAGGGGGTGTCTTAAGGAATGCTGGGAGAGGGAATTATTACAGAAGGTTATTTTGATGGTAATAGTAGAGAAGAGCTGATGGAAGAGAATCTAATGGCAGTAAACGGTTGACAAAACATTTCATAGTCACCCCTATTTTTCTGCCCTACCCATTTCCCCATTGAAAACACGCCTCTCTTAGCAGTATCTGTCTCTTTAGGTTGTTGTGATACGAACAGGGTCACTCTCTGAATGGAGGCCTGTTTGACAGGGCGAGAACATTTCCTATCAGAGGTGTGAAGAGAGATCTACCCTACACCTGCTGTCCAGCATGAAGTATTGAATGAACATATGGGGCGTGAATTTTATATCTTGCATGGGAGAAGTAATCTGGGGTCCAAACTAATATACAACCTGTCCATTGTCTGGTCTGTCGGGGTCTCTACAGCCATACATGAATGAGACTGATAGGAAAATGACAAATAAAAGCCAGCACTTCAAACCTAATGGGTTAAATATTCAAAAAATAATTGCAGGCTAAAACTACCATTTACTACATTCCAATAGTGAAAATTCATTTGCTTTGAAATGAAGTTTTGTCATTTAAGATAAAACATGTTGGCAGCCATTACATCCACCCAGCCAGCCACTTTAGCCATTTCATGTTTGACGGACAGACAGGACATCCTACCCTGTAACCTTTTTTCTCACCCATGACAACTAGGGTCAGCGTGGAGTCTAGGGTTATGTGGGGGAGTTGGAGGAGACTTTGCATTGCTCCAGTTACTCCCAGAAATGGTTAAAACCCTGTGAAGTCCATTGAATGTTCGTATCGCTACGGATCACTTTACACGTCTACACAGAGCAATCAATGAATGAAGATAAAGCCTACAGACGGGTTGGCTGACAACGTCACAAAAATTATGCTAACGCATCGATGTGGCCGGAAGCCATGCTTTGTTTTGATTCTGAACGATCAGATAGCTAGCAACAATGAAAAGAAGCTGCCATGTGGGGAATCGTAGGTGACTGATTTCATGTCAATATGGCTAAAATGCAATAGCTATCTGACCAACAACTGTAATAATGTATTTGAGAGACAGGAAGTGCTCATTGTGCAAATTTATTTATTTTATCAATACATATGGAGACAAAATACAGTTTTCATCTAGTTAACAATCTAAGCCAACCCTGTCTGTTTTGCCCCATAGTTGCGCACTCAACCAACCCGTCTACAGACACAATCATCTAAGAGGCACAGTAAAGAGAGAGAAGAGTGAGAGCGCTAGCCTATCTTGTCTGTCACACTCTCTAACAGAGACCCAACAGAGCCCCAACTTTGGTGCTGCTCCATCTAGTTCACAACATCCCTCTCATTAGTGCAGTCCAATGATGTGTATAAACCCTGGATGACTGACAGGGGGCGCTGTATTGAAGCACAACCCAGCCATCTTGGTACTCCTCCGAAATTATTTTGTTTGGGGGGAAAGCTATAGAAATGCATGTCTACATTCAATTTTCACATATTTATTCTATTACAGACACCTTAATGCATACTTTTAAATTATATTATATGAGCTAAACAAAAAAACACAAAAACTTGAAGTTCCTTGGGATACATATTTCAGAGGAGCTGTGATGGTCAAACCACACCGTGGTGAAGCAAGCACGTCAGCGACTACTCAAAGTCAGGATGCTGAAGAAATTCTTCCTGTGCCAGAGGGCCCTCACCGTGTTCTACAGGAGCCACACCATTGAGAGCATACTGTTGGGCTGCATCACAGCCTGGTACAGCAACTCCACCGCCACAGCCCAGAAGGCTCGACAGGGAGTGGTACACTCAGCCAAACCAACCACTGGGTACACTGCCCACCCTCCAGGACACCTACAACACCAGGTGTCGCAGGAAGACCAAGAAGATAATCAGGGACAGTGAGGATTGTTTATTATTACTTTAATTGTTTTTATTTCACTTTGTCTTGTATTGTTGGAGCTCGGAGCTTAAGATTTTCACTGTACTCTGTAATTACATCTGCAACCCTGTACATGTGACTATTCAACTTCTTATCTAATCTAAAACTTTCATCAGGATAGATTGCATAAGGATTAGACACTTTCTGACTGTCTATTAGCTCCTCAAATGGGCGCATGTTTATCCCTTCAACATAAAAAATGTATGTTTATGTTTAACCAGGTAGGCCAGTTGAGAACAAGTTCTCATTTAGAACTGCGACCTGGCCAAGATAAAGCAAAGCAGTGTGACACAAACAACAACACAGAGTTACACATGGAATGAACAAACATACAGTCAATAACACAATAGAAAATAATCTATATACAGTGTGTGCAAATGAGCTAAGATTAGGGAGTTAAGGCAATAAATAGGCCGTAGTGGCGAAGTAACTACAATTTAGCAATTAAACACTGGAGTGATAGATTTGCAGAATATGAATGTGTAAGAAGAGATATTGGGGTGCAAAGGAGCAAAAACTAATAATAACAATATGGGGATGAGGTAGTTGGATGGGCTGTTTACAGATGGGTTATGTACAGGTGCAATGATCTGTGAGCTGCTCTGACAGCTGATGCTTAAAGTTAGTGAGGGAGATATGAGTCTCCAGCTTCAGTGATTTTTGCAATTCGTTCCAGTCATTGGCAGCAGAGAACTGGAAGGAAAGGCGGCCAAAGGAAAAATTGGCAATGGGGGTGGCCAGTGAAATAGACCTGCTGTAGCGCGTGCTACGGGTGGGTGCTGCTATGGTGACCAGTGAGCTGAGATAAGGCGGGGCTTTACCTAGCAAAGACTTATAGATGACCTGGAGCCAGTGGGTTTGGCGACAAATATGAAGCAAGGGCCAGCCAAAGAGAACATACAGGTCACAGTGGTGGGTAGTATATGGGGCTTTGGTGACAAAACTGATGGCACTGTGATAGACTGCATCCAATTTTCTGAGTAGAGTGTTGGAGGCTATTTTGAAAATGACATCGCCAAAGTCAAGATTCGGTCGGATAGTCAGTTTTACGAGGGTACGTTTGGCAGCATGAGTGAAGGATGCTTTGTTGCGAAATAGGAAGCCAATTCTAGATTTAATTTTGGATTGGAGATGTGAGTCTGGAAGGAGAGTTTACAGTCTAACCAGACACCTAGGTATTTGTAGTTGTCCACAGTCAGAACCGTCCAGAGCAGTGATGTTGAACAGGCGGGCAGGTGCGGGCAGCGAACGGTTGAAGAGCATGCATTTAGTTTTACTTGCATTTAAGAGCAGTTGAAGGCCATGGAAGGAGAGTTGTATGGCATTGAAGCTCATCTGGAAGTTAGTTAACACAGTGTCCAAAGAAGGGCCAGAAGTATACAGAATGATGTCGTCTGCGTAGAGGTGGATCAGAGAATCACCAGCAGCAAGAGCGACATCATTGATGTATACAGAGAAAATAGTCGGCCCGAGAATTGAACCATGTAGCACCACCATAGAGACTGCCAGAGGTCCAGACAACAGGCCCTCCGATTTGACACACTGAACTCCGTCTGAGAAGTAGTTGATGAACCAGGCGAGGCAGTAATTTGAGAAACCAAGGCTGTTGAGTCTGCCGATAAGAATGTGGTAATTGACAGAGTCGAAAGCCTTGATCGGGTCGATGAATACGGCTGCACAGTATTGTCTCTTATCGATGGTGGTTATGATACCGTTTAGGAGGTGCACCCATGACCAGCTCAGAAACCAGTCTGCATAGCAGAGAAGGTACGGTGGGATTCGAAATGGTGGGTGATCTGTTTGTTAACTTGGCTTTCGAAGACCTTAGAAAGGCAGGGTCTGATAGATTTAGGTCTGTAACAGTTTGATTCTAGAGTGTCACCCCCTGTGAAGAGGGAGATGACTGCAGCAGATTTCCAATCTTTGGGGATCTCAGATGATACGAGAGGTTGAATAGGCTAGTAATAGGGGTTGCAACAATTGCGGCGGAGAATTTTTTAGAAAGAGAGGGTCCAGATTGTCTAGCCCAGCAGATTTGTTGGGGTCCAGATTTTGCTACTCTTTCAGAACATCAGCTATCTGTATTTGGGTGAAAGAGAAATGGGCGAGGCTTTGGCAAGTTGCTGTGGGGGGTGCAAGGCTGTTGACCGGGGTAGGGGTAGCCAGATGGAAAGCATGGCCAGCCGTAGAAAAATGCTTATTGAAATTCTCAATTCTAGTGGATTTATCGGTGGTGACAGTGTTTCCTAGCCTCAGTGCAGTGGGCAGCTGGGAGGAGGTGCTCTTATTCTCCATGGACTTTACAGTGTCCCAGAACTTTTGGGAGTTTGTGCTACAGGATGCAAATGTATGTTTGAAAAGCTAGCCTTTGCTTTCCTAACTGCCTTTTTATATTGGTTCCTAACTTCCCTGATAAGTTGCATATCGCGGGGGCTATTCGATGCTAATGCAGTACGCTACAGGATGTTTTTGTGCTGGTCAAGAACAATCAGGTCTGGAGTGAACCAAGGGCTACATCTGTTCCTGGTTCTACATTTTTTGAATGGGGCATGCTTATTTAAGATGGTGAGGAAAGCACTTTTAAAGAATAACCAGGCATCCTCTACTGACGGAATGAGGTCAATATCCTTCCAGGATACCTGAGCCAGGTCAATTAGAAAGGCCTGCTCACTGAAGTGATGAGGGGTGGTCATTTGACCGCAAGACCCATTATGGATGCAGGCAGTGATCGCTGAGATCCTGGTCGAGGACATCAGAGGGGTATTTAGAGGGCAGTTTGGTCAGGATGATATCTATGAGTGTGCCCGTGTTTACGGATTTGGGGTTGTACCTGGTAGGTTCATTGATCATTTTTGTGAGATTGAAGGCATCTAGCTTAGATTGTAGGACGGCCAGGGTGTTAAGCATGTCCCAGTTTAGGTCACTTAACAGTACGAGCTCTGAAGACAGATTTGGGACAAACAATTCACATATGGTGTCCAGGGCACAGCTGGGGGCAGAGGGTGGTCTATAACAAGCGGCAACGGTGAGAGACTTGTTTCTGGAAAGGTGGATTTTTAGAAGTAGAAGCTCAAATTGTTTGGGCACAGACCTGGATAGTAAAACAGAACTCTGCAGGCTATCTCTGAAGTAGATTGCAACTCCGCCCCCTTTGGCAGTATCTATATTGTCGGAAAATGTTATAGTTAGGGATTTTTTATTGTCAGGATTTTTGGTGACCTTCCTAAGCCAGGATTCAGACACGGCTAGGACATCTGAGTTGGCAGAGTGTGCTAAAGCAGTGAATAAAACAAACTTAGGGAGGCGGCTTCTAATGTTAACATGCATGAAACCAAGGCTTTTACGGTTACAGAAGTCAACAAATGAGAGCGCCTGGGGAATGGGAGTGGAGCTAGGCACTGCAGGGCCTGGATTAAGGCTAAAGGCTATAGGAACTGGCCGTCTAGTATGTTCGGAGGAGAGAGTAAAAGGAACAGGTTTCTGGGCGCGGAAGAATAGATTTAAGGCATAATGTACAGACAAGGGTATGGTAGGATGTGAATACAGTGGAGGTAAACCTAGGCATTGAGTGACAATGAGAGAGGTTTTGTCTCTAGAGAAATCATTTAAACCAGGTGAGGTCACCGCATGTGTGGGAGGTGGAACAAAAGGTCTAGCTAAGGCATATTGAGCAGGGCTGGAGGTTCTACAGATAAATAAGAGAATAATCATTAACCAAAACAGCAATAGACAAGGCATATTGACATTAGGGAGAGGCATGCGTAGTTGAGTGATCATAGGGACCAGTGGATAGCTAGGCGAGCTGGAGATACAGCTATTCAGACAGCTAGCGGGCCGGGGATAGCAGGCTAGCAGAAGGGCCTTAGGGGGACGTCGCGACGGAAGAGTCTGTTGCAGCCCCCTAGGACGGTTACGTTGGCAGACCAGTCATGTTGGATTGGCAGGGCTCCGTGTAGGCAGTAAAAGGGTCCAGGCCAATTGGCAAAATAGGTATTGTAGCCCAAGAAATTGGCTGATGGACCTCTTCAGCTAACAGTCCGACATACTCTAGACAGCTAACGGGCCACGGCTAGCAGGCTAGCAGATGGGCCTTCAGGGGACGTTGTGACGGAGGAGCCTGTTGAAACCCCCTCGGGCAGTAAAAGGGGTCCAGGCCAATTGGCAAAATAGATATTGTAGCCCAAGGAGTGGCTGATGGACCTTTTCAGCTAGCCGGGAGATGGGCCTAGCACGAGGCTAGTTCCAGGCTCACTGGTGCTTGCTTTGGGACAGAGACTTTAGCCAGGGGGTAGTCACTTGGATAGCAGCTAGCTAGCTGCGATGATCCAGGTGAAAAGGTTCAGAGCTTGTGGTAGGAATCCGGAGATGCAGAGAAAAAGCAGTCCGGTATGCTCTGGGTTGAATCGCGCTGTGCAGACTGGCAGGAGTTGACAGGGTTAAGGTTAGTTGATGACCGCTAGCAGTGGCTAACTGACTACTAGCTAGTAGCTAGTTAGCTGGCTAGCTGCTGTTGGGGGTTCCGGTTCTAAGGTATAGAAAATAGCAGATCCAAACCACATTGGGTGAGGCGAGTTGCAGGAGGGTATGTTGAAATTGAGGTTAAAAGTATACAAAATATATACGAAGAAAAAAAATATATATACACAGGACAAGACAAAGACAAAGATGTCTGAACTACTACGCCATCTTGGAAAATCTTGCATTTTTTTATAACATTTCTAGAATTTTCAATTGGGGCTCAAAAACACCAACACACCGCTATGGGAGATGCTCAGACAGGTTGGAGGAGAGGAAATATTAGTTGGAAGCATCTGTTTTTCTGTGGCTTGTAGGTGGGAAAAAAATTGTTTTATCTGCTGGGAGAAGCAACATGCGTGACAGTGGGAAGTGGTGATCATGGTTCCTGCTTCTCTCCCTCTCTCTCTATGACAGTGATTCCAGTCAGTGACACATTAAGGGGCTTAAAACTCTCTTATCACACACTATCAGACCTGCTACCAAATCAATAATCACGCCATCCGCTCTGGACCGGCAAGAAACCCAAACACAGACCATTCTACACAGGGAGTGGAGAGAGACACACTTCTCCTATCTGGTTTTAGCCTCCCGCTCCAGAGTTCAATTTGACACCGACGAATGACTGCTCAGACTGTTCACACAGGAAAAAGCTGTCCAACTCATGAAAAATAATACTGGGTCTTGTGATCTTGTGCAAAATATTAAGGGACAAAGCTTGTCATTTCAATTTAATTTCTTGGGTAACTGTAGCCACAACAACATCGTCATGGTAACATGAGCGTGTTTAGCCTGGAGACTTCCTTTTGAGAGTTCAGAAACTCGACCTGCATGGACTTTTGGACACCTGTTAAAGTATTTCATTATTTCATGCTTAGGATAGATTAGGATGTTTTTTTATGTTTCTTATTGACCATCTTGTTGAATTATTACAATGATGGGCAGTAAATTAAATCATTATCTTAAAAGGAATGGAGATATTAGTCCTAAGCAGACCAAAAGACTTGTCATCTAGGCCTATATTTATTCTTCCAGTGAGCAGAGGCAGACTTGAATTCTTCCCTGGTCCACGTTAAAAGTTCTTAATCTCTGAAGCTTTTATTACTGTTGCAACATAAGGATGGAATACTACATTTAAACTGTATTCTGTTGGCTTGGTGATTTCACACTGCATTGAGAAATCCCAGTCCTCTAACTTAATTAATCTATTTGTTCCCTTCCCCAATCTTCTTGCAACATTGCACAGGGTATCCAGTACTGCACAGCACACTGGAAAAGTTGTAGTAGTTTTAAAACAGTTTAACCTTTCCACTTCTGTCAGTGGCAAGGAAAGAGACCAAGAAGATTTATAGAGATCATCTTTCCTTTGCCAACAGTAGGGCGGTTGTAAATTGTAAAGCTATCAAGTAAGCCTTTCCATCATTGGAATGCGTTCTGGTCTAAATTACTGTCTTAATTTTATTGTTAATGATGAATTAACCATGGATTTGCAGTTTAATTAAGCACAAAATGTTCAATAACAAGAACAACGTAATCTGGTCACGGATGTTAGTATGTAAATCTTGCTGTACGTAACCATTCCCTAGTGATGTTGGATTAATCAACAGTCAGGCTAATATATTCCAGACTGACTGAGATTCAATACAAGAGGTGATTATTGGTGAAAACCCTGCCTGTTACCTCCCCATCATCTTCATGCCAAAAGAGTTTGGTTTTGTTTCCTATCTCTTTGTTGCTCAACTGAGTGGACACCATTAAAAAGGACTCAGTCAGAACGAGGCTATAGAGAGAAGGCATGCCATGAGAAGAAAATGCCATGCACACAATGCCCCCCGATTCACATGCGCTCAATGTACATCACCTCCTTTGAAACCGTAGAGCGCCACTTTATCTTAATGTGAACCATGGGGGCCAAAGCCAGCGTAAGGGATACCAGTGAAGATGTAAGGTATATTTTGGGTTGGTTCCAATAGAACAATAGCACTGGAATGGGTAGAACTATCACATGCTCTGACCGTTCCTGGGATTCTTAAAAATACTGTCTCTGCAGTACAATGGCATTGTCTAACTGATCATGACATGAATGTTCACCATGAGGTTCCCAGAAGACAGCAGACTCCCATCACTGTATGGAAGGTTTAACGCTGGGTACAGCGGAACACATCAATTCATGCAACGTGAAATTCTCAAAAACAGCTTCGGATCATTTCCGAGTTCTGAGTAAATATCATCCTAGCATGGGCACCAAGAGGGGGAAGTGGAGAGAAAGAACGGAGAAAGTGAGAGGAAGAAAGAGAGAGAGAGAGATGCATTTAACCAATCTTGTCTGCCTCCTTGTGTTGAAGCCTCCTGGCTTCCCTTCAGACATGAATGAAGTCAGTGAATTGTGGACCAGCCCACATAAACGCCCCTCTACTGTTGAGACGTAGCACTCCTTTCACTGGGATTAGAAAGGAGGCGACACCACCAACAACAACAGCAACACATTGGGAACGGAGGCCTCTGTTCTTCTTTCTCATTCTCTCACAAACATACACACACACATGCACACGCACACACACACTTTTCCACACAGGCCCACATTGCCAGCATACCATTGGAGACACCTACAGAGGGTGCCTGAGAACAGGGGCATCCGACAAAGCAGGAGGGTTAGAGGGGAGTGAAGGGGAGTGAACGAGGCAGGACATGGGGAGAATCTTGGCATCATGTCAATGCAATCGCCACAATGACTGGGGATGAGAAGCCATCTCCTCCACCAACAATCAGCACATTATCCACGCAACAGAAACCCCATCAGTACATGAACCCAGAAAACAAGGTCTGGAACCCAGAAAACAAGGTCTGGAACCTCATGTCCCACCACACAGGGCCTAAAATCCCCCTGTTCCTTCATTCCAAATTCAGGGCCTTCCCCTTCTCTATTATTCTTACAGGAAGTGGTTCATTGGAGGGATCAGAGCCTTAGCCCACCCAAGGGTGATCTCTGAGGAGTGTCACTGCTCCTCAATGTTCTGACACCCACACTGACTGACTCTCACATGCACTCTGCCTTCCCTGGCCTGAAAGCCACAATGACTATGGAAAAGGGATGTGAAAACAAACCTAGTTGGATAGAGAACAATCCACCATGGATTCTTGGCCATGTACATTATGCTACGCCTGAAGCATTTGACTCAATTACACTACATCTGTGAGACCACACTTGTTGAATTGCTGTTCAGTTTCCTACAATATGCATATGCAGCATGAAAGGTGAGAGCTTACACTGGTTACAGGACGTGCGTGGTCTCATATCTAGTAGCTTCCACATTTATGTTGTGTGTGACCAAACCAGAGTGTGCCAGACAAAACACTTGCTCTGTTAATTTTGATTTAACATTGGTGAACATTGATGCCCTCCAAGTGCACCTGATGGATGAGCACAGAGGGGTGAGGGGGAGGCTGTAGGGTGTGACCTTGTTGTTGGTTGGGTAGCAGTGAAAGGAACTGGGGTAAAATAGTGCTGTCACTGAGGTAGGAAAAGGAATGCTGCTGAGGCTGTTTTAAATCTAGCAGTGAAGCACAACTACAAACCTCCCTCCCACCAACCACACTCTCCATCTCCAACCCTGATCCCTCTCATACTCCCAGAGACAGACAGCTAGTTGGTCCTCATCCCACCAAAATCATTGAGCTTAATGGGTTTCAGGGTGTTCCAATGGGCAAATCGTTTCTCTCTAGTGAACTTGTGTTCAAAGGTTCTGCAGCTGGGAGTGCTCCTGGGTGACACACACACGCACAAATGCGCAAACACACATGGTAGGGATGCCTGAACTCACCCAGACCTGTTTCTTAAAGCTGCAATATGTAACTTTTTGGGTGACCTGACCAATATAAATGTCAGTTATAGATCAGTCATTCTCATTGAAAGCTAGTCTAAGAAGCTGTAGATCTGTTCTATGTGTGCTATTTCTATGCTTCCCATTCTTAAGTTTTGTTTTTGTGTCTTTCACTTTTAGTTTTGTACACCAGCTTCAAACAGTTGAAAATACAATATTTTTGCTTATGGAAAATATATTTCACAGTGGTTTAGATGGTACACTAATTCTCTACACTTTACTTGCTTGTTTTGTCACAAACTGAAATTAGGCAAACAATTTGAATTTTAGTAACCAGGAAATGGCAGAGTGATTTCTGTATAGTGCACCTTTAAACAGAACACACTATCCTCAAAGTAACTATTGATATTGCCAAACTCCTGCTTGAACAGAAAAACAATACACAGCTTCTCATTTAAGAATGATTAGTTGAGAGTTTCCCAACAGGCAATGCCAAGTCAGTTCACTGAGAAATACATACTCCCCAATGCTCAGTAAAATAGTAATTTCTCATTTTGGCAGACAACCACTTATATGGTCAGTGAGTGAATGGTATGGCTCAGTTATACTGTCCAGGCTCTAGTCCAAATTAGCTCACGTGCCAAGTGATCTGAAACAGTTGGTTTAACACAATTTGAATGACAATTCAAAAGTGTAAAGAAAGTCAGGGGTATGTTGATGTTCAGATAGGATCTAACAGTAGAGGAGAAGGCATGAGGTTACTGTCAGGGCATTGGCATGAAGGTGTCCCAGCACTCAACCACCATGAGCTAAACCATGTCAACCAACACTCAGAGACAGCTAATAAGAAACAGAGAGACAATCTGTTCTGAGTACGCCTACAGCTCCCACGCTCCTCTCCTCCTCCTCCTCATCCCGCCATCTATCCATCCTTCCATCTAGCCAGCCATGACCTTTCTAAGATAAGAGGCCTGACACTGATGCCCCTCCATCCATTAGTAGTGGAAAAGCCAGCCCTCTCCGATCCCTCCCTCCAGGTTCAACCCATCACCTACTCTCTCCCTCACTCCCTTTTAGTCTCCCACGCCTTGCCTGAAGCACTTCCTTACTCCCTTTCTTTCTCTTTCTTTCTTTCTTTCTTTCTTTCTTTCTTTCTTTTACTCTTTCTCCCTCTCACCCTCTCACCCTCTCTCTCCAGCACCATCTCCTCTCACCCCTTGTGTCTTCCCAGATGAATTCTCTCTCTCTCTCTTCCAGAGACAAGTCCATCAGTTCATCATGTCCCGCTAAGTCTCACCACAAGGAGGAGAGCAGAGCCAGGCTAGCTCAGTCTCTGGTGATTAGTCACTCCACATTTAAAGTACATCACTGGGATGGGAAGAGAAAAGGCTCTCCCTCCTCCCCACCAACAATAGAGTACCATAGTATGAGTCATAATACCCATAACATCTTGAGGTCAAAAAGGGAAATAGTTCCAATTGTTTTTCCACCATAAATTTTCCCATAGTTTTTTTTTTATAGAAACACTTAAATAAGGGCTGTGTTTAGTGTAGGCTTACCCTGGCGTGACTTTTTGATAACCGTGTAAATCTCTCTAGGACAAGGTGACTTTTATCATTATATCCGGCTCTATTTAACCCCCCCCCCCCCCCCCCCCCCAAATTAAATGCCAATTAGCTCCTAATGTGGCAATCAAAAATAACTACAAATGCTATGATGATCTCAATGAGACTGCCGAATAGAGGCAAAGGTAAGAATCTCTGGATTAACTATCTAATATTAGCTAAATGTAGTAATGAATAAATTGGCAACATTTCTTTAAATGTAAAATTCTGTGAACTGTCTTGTGCAAGTTTTAAATTGACACAATAATTGTCAGCAAAGGTGTCAACTAGAGATGACGTGCAGGAGCTTGCAGGGATTTGTAGTCTTGCATGATGTCTACTTTGATGCTAATTATCATTTTAGTATCTGTGAGTAAATAGAGCTGAATATATTGATAAGTCACCTTGTCAGAGAGAGATTTAGACTGTTATCAAAACGTTACGCCAGGGTAAGCCTACACAAAACACAGACCTTATTTCAAGTGTTTCTAAAATCAACTATGGGAAAAATGTATGGTGGAAAAACGATTGGAACCATTTCCCTGTTTGACCGTTAGGTTTTATGGGTATTATGGCACCTCTACTGTTGGGCTCCTTAGGTCCATAACTAACTACCCTTGTACCTTTCCTCAGCCCCCTCCCACTTATGGACAGATATAATAAGTTAATACTATATAAACTTGAAGTCGGATGTTTACATACACCTTAGCCAAATACATTTAATCTGTTTTTCACGATTCCTGACATTTAATCCTAGTAAAACATTTGGCCCATCCCTCCTGACAGAGCTGGTGTAACCGAGTCAGGTTTGTAGGCCTCCTTGCTCGCACACACTTTTACAGTTCTGCCCACAAATGTTCTATTGGATTGAAGTCAGGGCTTTGTGATGCCACTCCAATACCTTGACTTTGCTGTCCTTAAGCCATTTTGCCACAACTTTGGAAGTATGCTTGGGGTCATTGTCCATTTGGAAGACCCATTTGCGACCAAGCTTTAACTTCCTGACTGATGTCTTGAGATGTTGCTTCAATATATTTGCATAATTTTCCTCCTCATGATGCCATCTATTTTGTGAAGTGCACTAGTCCCTCCTGCAGCAAAGAACCCCCACAACACGATGCCCCCCCCCCCCCCCCCCCGTGCTTCACGATTGGGATGGTGTTCTTTGGCTTGCAAGCCTCCCATTTTTCCTCCAAACATAATGATGGTCATTATGGCCAAACAGTTCTATTTTTATTTCATCAGACCAGGGGACATCAGGTTATGTCGATATATAGGACTCGTTTTACAGTGAATATAGATACTTTTGTACCTGTTTCCTCTAGCATCTTCACAAGGTCCTTTGCTGTTGTTCTGGGATTAATTTGCACCTTTCGCACCAAAGTACGTTCATCTCTAGGAGATAGAACGTGTCTCCTTCCTGAGCGGTATGACGGTTGCGTGAACCAGACTTGTGGAGGTCTACAATTATTTTCTGAGGTCTTGGCTGATTTCTTTTGATTTTCCTATGATGTCAAGCAAAGAGGCACTGAGTATGAAGGTAGGCCTTGAAATACATCCACAAGTACACCTCCAATTGACTCAAATTATGTCAATTAGCCTATCAGAAGCTTCTAAAGCCATGACATAATTTTCTGGAATTTTTCAAGCTGTTTAAAGGCACAGTCAACTTAGTGTATGTAAACCACTGGAATTGTGATACAGTGAATTATAAGTGAAATAATCTGTCTGTAAACAATTGTTGGAAAAATTACTTGTGTCATGCACAAAGTAGACTGACTTGCCAAAACTATAGTTCGTTAACAAGAAATGTGTGGAGTGGTTGAAAAATGACTTTTAATGACTCCAACCTAGGTGTATGTAAACTTCCGACTTCAACTGTACGTTTCCCTCATATTAAACTCTGGACCCCGAAGCCAGTTCCACCGCTATTTTAAATTCTAACCCTCTAATCAGAGACTGATTTAGACCTGGGACACCAGGTGGGTGCATTTAATTATTAGGTAGAACAGAAAACCAGCTGGCTCTGGACCTCGTGGACTAAGAGTTGAATACTCTTACTATATATGACATCTTTTTGGTTTGTTATTGAAGTATAAATGACCAAAGTCACAATAGATTGCCATAGATTTTCTGTTAATTACCTAAATTACTTTGGTAAATTACCAGTAGCTTTGCAACCCTAGCTGTCCTCCCTACTCCCCAGACATAACCAGTATCTCTAATAAGATAGCCAGTCAGCTGTCCACCCTACTCCCCAGACATAACCAGTATCTCTAATAAGATAGCCAGTCAGCTGTCCTCCCTACTCCCCAGACATAACCAGTATCTCTAATAAGATAGCCAGTCAGCTGTCCTCCCTACTCCCCAGACATAACCAGTATCTCTAATAAGATAGCCAGTCAGCTGTCCACCCTACTCCCCAGACATAACCAGTATCTCTAATAAGATAGCCAGTCAGCTGTCCTCCCTACTCCCCAGACATAACCAGTATCTCTAATAAGATAGCCAGTCAGCTGTCCACCCTACTCCCCAGACATAACCAGTATCTCTAATAAGATAGCCAGTCAGCTGTCCTCCCTACTCCCCAGACATAACCAGTATCTCTAATAAGATAGCCAGTCAGCTGTCCTCCCTACTCCCCAGACATAACCAGTATCTCTAATAAGATAGCCAGTCAGCTGTCCACCCTACTCCCCAGACATAACCAGTATCTCTAATAAGATAGCCAGTCAGCTGTCCTCCCTACTCCCCAGACATAACCAGTATCTCTAATAAGATAGCCAGTCAGCTGTCCACCCTACTCCCCAGACATAACCAGTATCTCTAATAAGATAGCCAGTCAGCTGTCCTCCCTACTCCCCTGACATAACCAGTATCTCTATTAAGATAGCCAGTCAGCTGTTCTCCCTATGCCAGGTGCCTGTCTCTGTCTCCCTCCTGTCCAAACTCTGTCTGTCTGTCTTTGTATATGCGATGGCCATGTCTCAGCAGCATCATGGTAACAGAACCTAGCCCTGACAGACAGATGGTAATAAATTATGTCTGACTGGCTAAACAGGACCAGCAGGGCGAGAGAGAGGCACCCTTGACCCCCCATCACTGCCATCCCCTTAATTTCAGCCCTGACCGCTAACCCCCAGAGAACTCCCACACACACATGGGGTCACATCTGGAGGGCCCATGGGGTTTGTGTCCTTGAGGAATCTACTCTTCCACTTTCTCCTCTCCCTCTCCCTCTGTCTTTCTCCTTCTCTTTCTCAAACAGACAGACACAAAGCCTACACACACCAACCACAACCTCAATCACATTCCCAATATTGAATTGGTATGAAGGTTAAATTGTCTCCCAAAATCCACTTTTAAAGTTCCCATTCATCTTAACTAGCAGACCTTTATCCTTGTTCATTTCAGACTCCATCTGTGTGCAGACACGACAACACACACCAGGGGAAATAAGACCAATCCAGAGATTGCATTAATTTCCCCTCTGAAGAGAGTAATTTGAAATCAGTTCGGTTTGTTTGAGTGGACAAGTGGCAGGTAGTAACAGCCATGCTGCTATGGCAACCAAGCCAAAGAACTGTCACTGTCACACTCCACCTCCAAACATGGGCTCTGTTGCGGTTTCCACACACACACACACACACACACACACACACACACACACACACACACACACACACACACACACACACACACACACACACACACACACACACACACACACACACACACACACACACACACACACACACACGACGAGATTAATATTCAAGCAGTCATCCTCCTCTGTCACTTTGAATCTTAAGAGAAACACTTCTTGAAAAATCCATTATCTATCTCTGTGACTTTTATCTGCAATGCTGCCCTTATCCTCCATCCCTCACCTTTCCACCGCTGTCTCAGTAGCAGGGGCTGAGGTTTACTCTACTACTCTACAGCCTCTGCCTCCATACTTTTTCATTAGAAGCAAAGGATCTGCAAGGGTTCACCAAGGAGTTTCTTACATTCATAAGGAACAATAGTCAGAAGATCATTGATGCCTGTAGTCAATGGGCAATTGCATGTGAAAACAAAACACGTCCTAACATGGACAGTGTGGATGTCTGAATGTTCAGCGCTCCTTGGGTCCTGTTTTGAAGGGGCTAGAAAAATGAGACGACAACATCGCTGCATCTACTACTGTGGCTAAAGCCTATTTTTATCCTGTCTGTCATATTTCGATTGGATAAAAAGGCCGCAGCAGACACCAAGAGACATGAACACACACACACACACACACACACACACACACACACACACACACACACACACACACCCATCAGAGACCGGTAGTCTCACACCCCTGCTGAGCGTTGAAACCCTTTGCACAGCAGAGAGTGTGAAACAGAAGGGCCATTTATCAAGCATGCCAAAGTGGCCCCATGTGAAGAAGACTATGGTCTACATGTGATTTTGCATTCTGAAAAAGCATTTCATGTATAGGGAAAACTAAAAACTGCACTGTGGGAAAACCAGAAAAGCTTTATCCGATCTGGTGTTTTCATGGTTGCCAGAATTCTAATAAAAACATAATTCCACAGATGCACACATGCACACATGCATATATAGTCAAATTCATAAGGGTACATAAAGCAGTTATCTTAAAACATCAGGCTTGTTACCTTACATGCCCTAGGGAGCATACAAGTAATGGGGAGGGAAAAACTGTTGAAAGGTTATATCAATCTGGGTGAAATAAAGAGAACGGAGTACAGAAGGCTGTGAGAATGAGGAGAACATGGGAGAGCGTGGTGTGTGTAGGAGAGTACTATAAGAGTAAAGAAGGCTGTGAGAAGGAGGAGAACATGGGAGAGCGTGGTGTGTGTAGAAGAGTACTATAAGAGTAAAGAAGGCTGTGAGAATGAGGAGAACATGGGAGAGCGTGGTGTGTGTATGTGAGTACTTTAAGTGACTGACAGGAAGACTTTCCTCTTCTCTCTCTCTCCATTTTAACTTCACTCCATACCACAATGTCTCTCTCCCATCCATCCGGTTCAACAGTGCCCTTTCCATGTCATGCCACCTCAGTGCCCATTCCATTCTGCAGCCTGTCCATAGACCGGGCTATGTTAGACAGGCTGATGAGCTGATCCCTGAGATGAGGGAATCTGTCCTTTTCCTGTACACAGGAACAGCTCTGACTCTAATTAAAAGGCCTGGCTATCCCAAACCACAGATTAAGAATAATAAAAACGCAGTGATTCTGATTTAATTTGGATGGTATGTCTTTATAACTCTATGGAGAGAGATTGCAGCATGATTAATTAAATACTTAGTTATGGGCTCTGTCTGATCACTGTCGCCTGCTGTCATGAAATACTCTGCTCACACGGGTATAAACAGCATCAGCCTGCCTGCTTTTCATTTGCTGTTCATTCCCTTTGATTGAGAAGAATAGTCTTGAAGTGCTTCACGTCTTTCTGTTAAAACCCATGACATCACTTTGAGGGGAGAGACAGGGATCATAGCTATATGGTAGTACTATAGCAGCAGTCAGATTCATCATTATGCAACAGGGCTGACATAAAACCACACAGAACAGAGGAGATTTAACACGCTCTATTTTCCCTCTGGCCTGTGATCCTAGTTACCGTGACGGTGACGCTGTGACAGAGCTGGTATGTCAAACCCTTCCGCCCTGAGAGGCCTACCCCCACCACCACCACCTTGCGGCCATCTCCCCTTTCCCCTTTGAAGCGTGCTAAAACAGGGTGCCCATGCTGTGCTAGGTAATCCCCACTCCTCCCTCCCCCTGCCTCCCCTCCCTGCTTCTTCCTCCCCTCCCTGCCTCTGCCTCCCCTCCCTGCCTCTGCCTCCCCTCCCTGCCTCTGCCAACCCCTTACCATCAAGCAACAAGAGAGGGTGCGAGGAGGAGAGGAGGAGGAGGATATAGAGAGAAACAGAGACAGACACTATATTTAGAGCTCAAGCTGTCACCTTCTGTTTTCCCTCCTCGAATAATCAGTCTGACAGCACGACTCCTGCAGAGCAGAGGTTGCTGGGATGCAGTACGCCCCCCCCCCCCCCATCACCATCTCTAGAGAGAGAGACACAGCCAAGGTAATAATGTTTGCTGCAGGCTTGCGTGCCAACAGCCACTGAATATAATTCTGTTGAAGCAATTTTTCAAAGACCTGATAGTTAAAAAGACAGTCACAGAGTAAAGGAGCGACTGGTCTAGACAGTAAATGTGTGTCAGCATGGTCAGTGATGGTCAGCATGGTCAGTGATGGTCAGTGATGGTCAGCATGGTCAGTGATGGTCAGTGATGGTCAGTGATGGTCAGTGATGGTCAGCATGATCAGTGATGGTCAGTGATGGTCAGTGATGGTCAGCATGATCAGTGATGGTCAGTGATGGTCAGTGATGGTCAGCAAGGTCAGTGAGGGTCAGCGATGGTCAGTGATGGTCAGTGATGGTCAGCATGATCAGTGATGGTCAGTGATGGTCAGTGATGGTCAGCAAGGTCAGTGAGGGTCAGCGATGGTCAGTGATGGTCAGCGATCGTTAGCATGGACAACATGGTTAGCATGTTCAACATGGTCAGCATGGTCAACATGGTCAACATGGTCAGCATGGTCAGCTTGGTCAGCATGGTCAGCTTGGTCAGCTTGGTCAGCGATGGTCAGCATGGTCAGCGATGGTCAGCATGGTCGGCGATGGTCAGCATGGTCAGCTTGGTCAGCGATGGTCAGCGATGGTCAGCTTGGTCAGCTTGGTCAGCGATGGTCAGCATGGTCAGCTTGGTCAGCGATGGTCAGCATGGTCGGCGATGGTCAGCTTGGTCAGCTTGGTCAGCGATGGTCAGCATGGTCAGCGATGGTCAGCTTGGTCAGCGATGGTCAGCATGGTCTACATGGTCAACATGGTCAACATGGTCAGCTTGGTCAACATGGTCAACATGGTCAGCATGGTCAGCTTGGTCAGCGATGGTCAGCATGGTCAGCGATGGTCAGCATGGTCAGCTTGGTCAGCGATGGTCAGCATGGTCAGCGATGGTCAGCGATGGTCAGCATGGTCTACATGGTCAGCTTGGTCAGCTTGGTCAGCGATGGTCAGCTTGGTCAGCGATGGTCATCTTGGTCAGCGATGGTCAGCATGGTCAACATGGTCAGAATGGTCAACATGGACTGCAGACTAGTAGCTCCCCTTCACGTTATGACTGCCTTTATATCTCAGGTCTTTGAAAAATGTTCAGCAGAAAAAAGCCAACCTAAAGAACTCCATTCACCACCCTAAACGTATAGATAAGCGGACAAGCACAGACTCACTACATGCTGTCGTTGAACTAAAATATCAGAGCACCCGTCGTGACCCACGTGACACAGGGACTGACCGCACTCACTGCACTTGACTTGGCTTGTCTGAGCCCATTCCGAAAACATGCTGCTTATATGTATTAAACATTTGCTATCCTGGACATCTATTATAAACTCTGTATACATGCACAGCTGGCAGAGCGGAGCGAGCGATAGGGAGGGAGGGAGGGTGGTGGGATGCAGATTACAAATGACATGGCATATATCTGTGCAGAGTAAGGGGGCGGAATAGCGCAGTTTGAGCAGGGAGAGAAGAGGACGGCAGGCCTTTCACACTGATGTACTAGCTACAGAGCGTCCGCTGCCTCTTACTTACATAGTGTGTCTGACATAGCACTCTCTATCCTTACCTAACCGCAGTGGCTCTCTGTGTCAGATGGGTTTGGTGAATCTGTCTTCTGGAGGTGGGAGTGTTTCCATTAATAAGTAATTATGCAAATCATCAGGATATAAAAAGACTGCAAATGTGTTCTGTTTTCATTCTGTCACATCTTGCCTGTCCCTGTTCATATGGTTTAATGTCATGGAATCAGAATGAACTTTAAGACCAAATGAGCACTTAGACAAATAGCAGCCGCCTCTACCTGCTCTGAAAATTAACTGTGAGTAATCCCAAGTAGCAGACATAACTGGAGACCCAGACACGGTCTCCCCAGTGATTATTATACCTTGACAAAGCTTCTTGTCATCTTCAGTGAACCATTGTTTTAAACAGTTTAACCAGCCAGTGGATACAGTATATCCTAACTGATTGGCGAGCAATAACCCTTGTACCTTACATGTTTTGGTCTTATTGGGAGTCTGTCTGTCTGTCTGTCTGTCTGTCTGTCTGTCTGTCTGTCTGTCTGTCTGTCTGTCTGTCTGTCTGTCTGTCTGTCTGTCTGTCTGTCTGTCTGTCTGTCTGTCTGTCTGTCTGTCTGTCTGTCTGTCTGTCTGTCTGTCTGTAGCCCAGGGAAGGTTTTGTTCTGCCCAGAAAAACGTAGGAAAGCAGTGGGCATAGTCACCCTGAGACTGTCTCTTTACAGGTTAGCTGTGGACAAGATTCCAGCAGACCATTGATTGCCATGGGCCTCTGTTCTGGTAAGGCTGGGGCACTTAGCTCTGGCTCTAGTGTCACAATGGACCTAACTAAATAGGAACCTAGGAGCCTGGAAGAGAGATGGATGGAGATCTACTCTGCCAGTCTGGACATGGGCATCTAACTGTCTCCGTTTCACTCTCACACTCACAGACACCCATCCACACAAAGACCACACACACACATTCCCACCTCGTGTCCATTACATGGAGACCGGACTGTGGCCTTTTCCCCTTTCACTCTTGCCTTTCTTTCTTGGCTGGCCATCTCTCTCTCTTAGGCCCTGACAGGGGTGGAAAGCTCAGCTCAAGGCTGGCTCTCAGACAGACTGCGCACAAATAGACTGCCATAATGCTCTCCCTTTCAGTAGACATGTCAGCAAGGGTTTCAGACAACCCATACAGTATAGTATCTAACCGCAGGCAGGCGGAAAGCTGAGAGAGCACCTCCAGCAAGGCATTTAACCATGAATAGGCTTTCCTCTCTTACAAGCCACAGTAGGCATGTCTGCATGTCCGCCCACATTTCTTTCTCTAATCTAAGAAACCTGGGCTATTGTAATCGTAGAGCCGTAGAGAGACACTGAGTGAAGTCTAAGTGAAGTTCACTGTGAGTAGTAGCATAATTCACATAATAGGGAAGCAGAAATATAGCCAGAGCTGATCTGTGTGTTAATATATTCCACCCTGAGAGCACAGACAGGAGAGGTGAGCTAACACTGGGCTCTTTGTGCTACTGTGATAATCACTTAACCATTAAGTTACATGATAGAGAAAGAGAGAAGCCAGGGGAAGTTGAAATAACCTTGAGATTCTGTTTGAGAAATAGTCCAATTATATGACTGTCTGGCCGTGCATTTTCTCCCCCATTTAGAGTGTTCTATTTCCCTCCCTCCCTCACTCACCACCAACTCTGTTTCCAGGTGTTTCACCCTGGACCAAAGGCAAAAGGAAAACAACGTTAAACACTTTCGAATGTGACTGAAGATTAGCGCAACAAGCTATTACTAGCTAATATGCTCCCATTCTCCCAAGGTGTGTGTGTGTGTGTGTGTGTGTGGGGGGGGGGGGGGGGGGGGGGTGCAGTTAGTGTGACTGGCTCCTGTTTTGGGGTCATGACCCCTGAGGAGCCCCACACCTTGAAATAGCACGTGATTATAGAGCTTGTTGGAGGATAAATATAAGAGTTCTTCTCTCAGAGGCTGAAACCAGTCAGTCCTATTAGCTCTTTACAAATAAAGATGGCAATGGGTACCTTTAATAAGGAACACAACGGTGGTGCTTTGTTTGTGTTTGTAACATTGTACTACAACGTCCACCATCCACTTTGCAATTCCCACTGACCCCAAAAGAAAAACCCCCAACCAAAAACCGGAGAAAGTGTGTCTAATAAAAAGCATGAGCTGGAGCTCCCCCGGAGGACATGATGTAGTGTCGAGGTGCTGACTAACAGAGAATAAACTGGAAGCTAGAAAAACAAAGAATGTCACACACTCCATTAGTATAACCTCCCAGTAATTTATTGGATAAAAAAACACCAACGTTTCGGCATAACTGTGCCTTCTTCAGGGTGTCTACATGTCTACCACACTTTCTGTTCTTTGAAAACCTAAGCGCCCACTTTATCTTCATAACCTTAACATGTGTTTGCTAACCAGCCTGCGATAAGCATTTAGAAAAGGCGTTTAACGTGTATGCGAGCATGTAAGTGTGTGTGACTAACTGGGAGCATTGTGTTCAACAGTGCTTTAGTGTATTCAATAGGTGTAAATGGTGTGTATGTCTGTTTTCGTCACCATTCATCTCATACTACTAAAGCAGTGTGGGAGATGATCGATGCTTACGAGTCCTGAGTGGACATTCCTTCACTCTCAGTTGCTGTTTACTCTTCCCTTATCACGAGTGATAACTCACAGCCCTGCACCGCCTCTGACCCCCTCACTGGCTGCTTTTATAGACCTCACTATCTACTACAGACAACTGATATAAACTTACATAGAGAGCTCAGTGCTGATAGGGACTTAAGCTACTTCAATTCAATAATTGAAGATAGGGTAGGTGGACTGATATTATGGACAACATTCAACAGAAACTATAGACAGATCTGGGACCTTTACTCAACAACAAAAACATCTGAATCAAGCAAAACTGAAAATGTCAGTTGAAAAAATAAATATGATATAACAATTTATAGCTCAGAATGATAGAAAACTACATTTTAAACAACATGGGCAACAATTCCCGAGAGAGCATTTTGCTTTGTGTCTTTTCTTAACCATTGTGCTGGGAAATAATCATAGGGAATGTGCTGTCATGTCACAATGGAGTTATGTGATGGCTACCTAGCATGTGACGTGTCTCTCCCCTCTCCCCCCCGGGCCATCCTTTAGCATGTCAATCCTTAACGCTTCCACTCACGTAGCAGAAAGCTTTTCTGTCTCCGCTCAGGAAAAAAACGACAGAAGATAAGAGATTTAAAACATTTCTATGAAAATAGAACCTGGATTTTGAGCTGTGAAAAGGAGACAGTAAATGGCAATGTGAACTAATATGACTTGAATATGGATTCAACCAGTGTAGTAGCATTAACTGAAAACGGCCTCCTACACATGCATGTGATGCATCAGTCTGGCAGACCACTGTCTCTGTGAGATGGTCTGTAGCGCAAGGACACATCCATCTTTCCTCTCCATGTAGCAGGAGCCTGCCTACATGAACTCAAGTCCTCAATCAAAGGAAATAAATGATATCTAATGGCCCCTGCCCTTTATTCCATGTGTTGATGTTTCAGATGCATGCCATGTCTGTGCTTTTATGTTTATACACACAGTTAAATCTGTGTGTGTCTGTGTTGCCAGGCACCCGCACGCAGCTTCAAAGCAATCAATAATGCCAGACATACTAAACAAACTCCTGAACTAGCTTTAGTTAAGCCGTCTGACAGTCTGAGTCCTCAGCAGAAAGGACTGGCCCAAGTCTAACCACACTGATGACCAGCAGGTGGTCGACAGCAACTACAACTCATCCAAGACTATGACATATAATAACACAAAACAGTACGCGAAAAAAAAATATTTAGAACAAACTGTCTACAAGTCTGACATTGAAACTGGAGGGGAAGGTTTCAACCTCAGTGTTTGACAATAGACCAACCGGATTAGAGAATACTTTTGGACCACCAGACCACACTGGCGGTATTAGCCAGAAGTACAGTGCCTTGCGAAAGTATTCGGCCCCCTTGAACTTTGCGACCTTTTGCCACATTTCAGGCTTCAAACATAAAGATATAAAACTGTATTTTTTTGTGAAGAATCAACAACAAGTGGGACACAATCATGAAGTGGAACGACATTTATTGGATATTTCAAACTTTTTTAACAAATCAAAAACTGAAAAATTGGGCGTGCAAAATTATTCAGCCCCTTTACTTTCAGTGCAGCAAACTCTCTCCAGAAGTTCAGTGAGGATCTCTGAATGATCCAATGTTGACCTAAATGACTAATGATGATAAATACAATCCACCTGTGTGTAATCAAGTCTCCGTATAAATGCACCTGCACTGTGATAGTCTCAGAGGTCCGTTAAAAGCGCAGAGAACATCATGAAGAACAAGGAACACACCAGGCAGGTCCGAGATACTGTTGTGAAGAAGTTTAAAGCTGGATTTGGATACAAAACGATTTCCCAAGCTTTAAACATCCCAAGGAGCACTGTGCAAGCAATAATATTGAAATGGAAGGAGTATCAGACCACTGCAAATCTACCAAGACCTGGCCGTCCCTCTAAACTTTCAGCTCATACAAGGAGAAGACTGATCAGAGATGCAGCCAAGAGGCCCATGATCACTCTGGATGAACTGCAGAGATCTACAGCTGAGGTGGGAGACTCTATCCATAGGACAACAATCAGTCGTATATTGCACAAATCTGGCCTTTATGGAAGAGTGGCAAGAAGAAAGCCATTTCTTAAAGATATCCATAAAAAGTGTTGTTTAAAGTTTGCCACAAGCCACCTGGGAGACACACCAAACATGTGGAAGAAGGTGCTCTGGTCAGATGAAACGAAAATTGAACTTTTTGGCAACAATGCAAAACGTTATGTTTGGCGTAAAAGCAACACAGCTGAACACACCATCCCCACTGTCAAACATGGTGGTGGCAGCATCATGGTTTGGGCCTGCTTTTCTTCAGCAGGGACAGGGAAGATGGTTAAAATTGATGGGAAGATGGATGGAGCCAAATACAGGACCATTCTGGAAGAAAACCTGATGGAGTCTGCAAAAGACCTGAGACTGGGACGGAGATTTGTCTTCCAACAAGACAATGATCCAAAACATAAAGCAAAATCTACAATGGAATGGTTCAAAAATAAACATATCCAGGTGTTAGAATGGCCAAGTCAAAGTCCAGACCTGAATCCAATCGAGAATCTGTGGAAAGAACTGAAAACTGCTGTTCACAAATGCTCTCCATCCAACCTCACTGAGCTCGAGCTGTTTTGCAAGGAGAAATGGGAAAAAATTTCAGTCTCTCGATGTGCAAAACTGATAGAGACATACCCCAAGCGACTTACAGCTGTAATCGCAGCAAAAGGTGGCGCTACAAAGTATTAACTTAAGGGGGCTGAATAATTTTGCACACCCAATTTTTCAGTTTTTGATTTGTTAAAAAAGTTTGAAATATCCAATAAATGTCGTTCCATTTCATGATTGTGTCCCACTTGTTGTTGATTCTTCACAAAAAAATACAGTTTTATATCTTTATGTTTGAAGCCTGAAATGTGGCAAAAGGTCGCAAAGTTCAAGGGGGCCGAATACTTTCGCAAGGCACTGTAACACTGATGCCACAGGTTAAGATTCACATTTAGGCAACACAGTCCACAATGTACTGTACCACAACTGCTTCAATAGACAGAGATTGCCATCATGAAATAGTAGGTGCAAGAGGTTGTGTAAAGCTTGGAGTGTCGAAATCAAAAAGCTTGTTTAAAAACAGTTGGAAGGCTAGAAAGAGATTAGTTGCATTTTTAAGAGGTTAGATCTACACTTGTTAAAATTCAGCTAAGCACCCTTGGCAAGCTCCAAGGAATCTTGACCCCATGGATATGCTTTCTAAAATGTGTAGCAAAACAATTGGCTCACCAAGGTCCATAAAGGAATCAATATGGGCACATTTAAAAGCAATTCCCCTCAGCGTGAGCCAAAATGACACAATTAAAAAATGTGCAGCTCATGTTCAATTCTAGTCACCAACAAAGTAAAGATGCTCTGTCAAGCATATAGGTCTCTCAAAAACCAATTAAAAACAAAAAAGGAACTAATTGAAAGGAAATGGGAAAGAAATTACCAATTTGGAGCAGTGTGATTGTGAAAACAAACTTGATTAGAGAGTGAGAACAGACAGGTAAGCAAAAAAAAAGAGAGAGAGAGAGAGTGGGAGAGAGAGAGAGAGTGGGAGAGAGAGAGGGAGAGAGTGGGAGAGAGAGATTGGGAGAGAGAGAGAGAGAGAAAGAGAGAGAGAGAGAGAGTGGAAGAGAGAGAGAGAGAGAGAGAGAGAGAGAGAGAGTGGGAAAGAGAGAGAGAGAGAGAGAGAGTGGGAAAGAGAGAGAGAGAGAGAGAGAGAGAGAGAGAGAGAGACACTCAGGTTGCCCAATTCTACATACTTGCAGACAAAAATAAAAAGTGCAGAATCTCCTCTCTGTCCCCAAGTGAGGTGATGAGGATTTAAAGTCATCTGGAGGCTTTGCGAGTCCTCTGCTCCTTTGAGCTCCAACCCAGGGTTCACCTAACGATTAGCCTACAGATGCAGGATATTAGTTTGAGGCCATTTGCTACAGCAGGAAAATAATCCTGCAGCAACAGGAAATGTGAAATAAGTGGATTATAATTAATACATTTTTGTAAGGGTTGATACATTTTTCATAAGGGAAGATTTTCAAAGTGGAGATTAAAAACTTCAGAAGCCTTTTTATACCTCAAATACACGACAAGTTTTACATTCCCTTCAATTCCCTGCAACAGGGTGATCAAAGTAAGCCCCTACACCTGTAAATAGACACAGCAATTAGGTCTACAAGACATTAGAGATGATGTCCATAAAGAACCATTTTGAAGGTACAGTTCAAAACACAGACAGGGCCTCATGTGACATTGAAAGGTATTCATAATACGCTGGGCCCCTCTAAAAGTGGACACGGCCAAGTGTTAAATCCAACTTGATTCCAGAGGGGAGCTGAGGTCAGGCAAAGCCCTGTTGGAGAACTGTGGTAGTCAGTCAGTCAGTCTGTTTAATGAAGATGTGCTCTCTGATCTCTGAACAGTAGGAACAAACAGCACCTCTCCTCATCTCTCTCATCGCCCCCTCTCTCAACAGATAATCAGGTTTCATCCAGAGAGAGACAGGGATGGGCTCTGACTGACACCATGGTGTGCCAAAATAAGCGCATAGCTGGCTATAACGGCAGTCTAGTCCCACTAAACCCTACATTTCACCAAGAGCAGACAAAGCTAGGAGAAACCGTGATAATAAAAACCTAGAAGCAACCACAAGAGCTCACATACAAGGACATTCTATCCACCTGTTTTCAGTCACAGAGAACCACACAAACTATTTGAGATATCTGAAAGTGTGAGTGGCTTACCTTTGAAGGAGAGAAAAACCCGAGGGGCAGAGAGGGGCTCAATGGGCAGGGTGGGCAATGCTTCGGCCGACAGGGCCAGCAAGGTGGACAGGCACCATAGTTTGTCCCACAGCATGGTCCCTCCGCTTCCAGAAACAGAGGAGAAAAAGTCCAGGAAGCTGGAGAGAGAGAGAGAGAGAGAGAGAGAGAGAGAGAGAGAGAGAGAGAGCGCAGGAGCGGGAGATAGGGAGAGAGAATGATCAGCTCTGTACCACACCCCATACTCACACCTGCAACACACTGGACCTACTAACTCCTTCTGGGTTAGGGTTCTGTGCCATTTTTCACGAAAAGAAGTGTTGCATGTTGTAACTATCAACACTAAGTGAATGTTTATGCATCCATATTGAGGATATTTATCGTACAAATTCCATCTTTCACCGTCACACCTCTTATAAAAAGGGAAGTGTTGTTGAGGGGGGATACATCACAGATGAGACCTGCAATGTCCTGTCCTCCCAGGTAAGTCGGTACAGGTACAGACCACTACAAAGCAACAGAGAACGTAAATGTAGGGAGGAAATTGTTGGGGCGCGGTACGAGCTCGGCGTTCGTTCACATTGAATTACAGTTTCCCCCTCAACTATTCTGCATCTTCATGAATCTAATTTTACTCCCGAGACCCCCGCAACATCCCCATCGCTGTCACATTCTATAACCCACCACTCCACAGTTCCCTCCGCCCCAGCGTCTCCGCAGACCCCAGAGAGCAAAGACCACCAGAAAGAAGTGTTACCACATCCCTAAAAAACGTAGGTCTGGCGGGTCTGCCCCGCTAACCGCTGCCCTGTCTCGCAAAAAAAAAAAAGACCTCATACACGCATATAGGTTTACTTTTATGCCCAGTGAACGAGTCTGCTGTCAAATATGTTATCTGGAGATATTTTACGCAGACGTAGCACAGCACACTGGCATCTCCAAAAATGGGCCGTAATCTCAATAATAAAACGTGCGACGTTTAAGGTGACATGATAAAAGCTTATGATTAACCTAATATGGTAAATTAACAAAACACCACGTAAGTAGAGATAATGTTAATATTAAGGCTGATTTATGAGGTTTGGAGCTCATAAAGGCTACTCAAAGACATGTTTTGCCATCTAATCCCTCCTGCATGGCACTGTTCTGCTCGTAACGCGGGTCAACAGGGTATGAGGTCAAGCTGCCACGAAGGGATTGAGGATCAAGTTCCCAATGAGCGCCTCAACCCTCCAGGTTAGGACAGACCTCCAAGCATAAAATTCCAAATTATAGCCTGCCATTTTGCCCAAATAAAGCGTGACTGCGTTTAAAATGATACGACATTGTTATTGCTAAACATGAATTATTCCGTTGAGAAGTCTGTGCAATAAGTTAAATTAAGTTAAATTAGGCAACACTTAACATTTTAGACTGGCTTTAACTGGGAAAATGCTTGTGTTATAACAGAATAACAACAGTCTATTGACTGTTTTAAACCACCCACTAATAGCAGCACAGATTTCTACAGCCTGTTGGATAAAGAAACTCGAGCGCTATAAAATGCTCGCTTCTTGCGACGCTCTTGAGAAGTACAGCAGCTCAAAAGACCATGCAAGAGCTCCCACAGCAGTTTGAAATGCAGAGAAATCTGCAAAGAATCCAAACGGGTTTCTTATGCATAATATCATGCGATAGTCTACTACGTGGACTGAAAGCTTAGGCTATATTGTTCCTCATGCCGGCACAATGCAACAAAATAATACATGACCATAATATTAACAATAAAAATAAACCATTAAAACTGGATTTGATTACACAAAGCATTAGCTTCTTATTTGTCTACACTTAAATCTGTAGACTTAAAATAGTATATATTATTATAGACAATAGGCCTAATTCACCAATTATTGTTCGACTCAATTACTGGAGCCATTGGGTTTTGATTGTAATCTCTTAGGATAATAAATAATTCAACATGGACATATGAGTCATGATTTGACTGAAAAAGCTTAGGCCCTATGCATCAAAAAATTAGAGCTAAATAAAGGAGCCTACAGTTGTGCCTACCTGGTTATTATTGCCCGGTGTAAATTATGTTCAATCCAGTTATACAAGTCATTGAGAAGGTAGTAAACAAAATCCTATTCAATTATTCTTCTCAGTGTAGCCTACGAATGAAGCAGCGGACATCCTGCACGATTCCCTGGTAACAAATATATAGGTTCCAAATGAACTTGTTAATCACCTCAGCTTGCAATATTTGTGTCCTCTATGCTCTTTTCTCAGTCTATTGTGTACAATCCCACTTTGTTGTTCTCATAATGAGCGTTATTCCTTGAAATGGAGTAGTTGCTAAAGTTGAAACGCGGCGCACGCAACACAGCTCTGTAAGCTACTGAAGGGGAAACGCATTGGCAGGTGGATACAGCGCGCTCGCCGGTATCCTGCATAGACACACCCATGGGGCGGGAACTTACCTTAGCGGCGACGCCTCTGTACCTCCCTCTTGAAAATAAACTGGAACACAACCGCAAGATTTCACGTCTACAATATCCAGGGTCCACAGGTATAGTAACTTCAAAACTTGACGTTTCTGAATATATACTGAACAAAAATATATACGCAACATGCAACAATTTCAAAGATTTGACATAGTTACAGTTCATATAAATAAATCAATTATACCCTAATCTATGGATGTGTAATGCTCATGCTGTTTAATCAGCTTCTTGATATGCCACACCTGTCAGGTGGATGGATTATCTTGGCAAAGGATAAATGCAATAAGGCCCGAGGGGTGTGGTATATTGGTATATTGGCCATATATCACAAATAACAGCCCTTAGCTGTGGTATATTGGCCATATACCAAACTCATGAGATGCCTTACTGTTATTATAAACTGGTTACCAACATAATTAGAACAGTAAAACGTCTTAGTCATTCCCATGGTACATCATGGCTTTCAACCAATCAGTATTCAGAGTTCAAACCACCCAGTTTATAATTGTAAATAAAATCCATTTTGCGCATGTGCACAACAGATACATCCGACAGGAGAGTTTGAGTTATCTCAGCTCACTGGTCAACATAGCAGCACCTACCCGTAGCACGCGCTCCAGCAGGTATATTTCACTGGTCTCCCCCAAAGCAAAATCCTGCTCTGGCCGCCTTTCCTTCCAGTTCTCTGCTGCCAACAACTGGAAAAATCACTGAACCTGGAGACTCATATCACCCTCACTATTTTTAAGCATCAGATATCAGAGCAGCTTACAGATCATTGCACCTGTACATAGCCCATCTGTAAATAGCCCATCCAACTACCTCATCCCCATATTGTTATTTATTTTATTCATATTTTTATTTTATTTGTTTTGCTCCTTTGCACCACAGTATCTCTACTTGCACATTCATCTTCTGCACATCTCACTCCACTGTTTAAGAAATTGTAATTATTTCGCCACTATGGCCTATTTATTGCATTACCTCCCTAATCTTACCTCATTTGCACACACTGTATATATATTATTTTCTATTGTGTTATTGACTGTACGTTTGTTTATTCCTGTCACGTTCTGACCTTTATTTCCTTTGTTTTGTATTTATTTAGTATGGTCAGGGCGTGAGTTGGGTGGGCAGTCTATGTTTGTTTTTCTATGTTTTGGGGTATTTCTATGTTTCGGCCTAGTATGGTTTTCAATCAGAGGCAGGTGTCATTAGTTGTCTCTGATTGAGAATCATACTTAGGTAGCCTGGGTTTCACTGTGTGTTTGTGGGTGATTGTTCCTGTCTTTGTGTTTGCACCAGATAGGCCTGTTTTGAGTTCTCACGTTTATTGTTTTCGTTAGTTTATTCATGTATAGCGTCTTCATTAAAAAAACATGAATAACCACCACGCTGCGTTTTGGTCCGCCTCTCCTTCACCACAAGAGAATCGTTACAATTCCATGTGTAACTCTGTGTTGTTTGTGTCACACTGCTTTGCTTTATCTTGGCCAAGTCGCAGTTGTAAAGGAGAACTTGTTCTCAACTGGCCTACCTGGTTGAATAAAGGTGAAATAAAAAATACACTATGTAGGAATGTCTGTCCTACATGTAGTGTTGGTACATAGAATATTCCTCAAATGCATATATCATAAATTGTTATTGCAAATGGAAGTATTATGTTCAACAACTGACATTTTCAGATATTATTTTGACAAACACACTCTGGTGCTTACAATGAATTCTCTATTGTTATAGATTTGTTGGGCACTGACATCAGTGATCTTTGTGATATGACTTTCTTTAAGCACGTACTGAAAAAACTGACTTAATGTTTTTCTTACATTTATTCACTACTTTTATTATTGTCCTGTAAATGGTTCAGTGCCTATAATTTAGGCTGTGTGTAGAATGGGGCATAAAGGAAATTACCTCTACTAATAAATTACTACTAAAGTATAGTGATAAGGAAAACAACATACAAATTTGGCTTGTGTATTCATATGCCTGTAACTAATCATATTTCCATTATGTTTACATAAAAAAGAGAATACTTCAAAATGAGAAGATCCTACCATGGAAAAG